>NW_028319417.1:155000-455000 GCF_062004578.1 Staurois parvus
ATTTCATTTAAATGTCGACGGATAGTTCGCGCTGACACTGATGCTCCCTGAGCCTGCAGGACAGCTTGAATGTCTTTGGAACATGTTTGGGGCTGCTTATCCACCATCCGGACTATTCTGCGTTGCAATCTTTCATCAATTTTCCTCATCCGTCCACGACCAGGGAGATTAGCTACAGTGCCATGGGTTGCAAACTTCTTGATAATGTTGCGCACTGTGGACAAAGGCAAATCTAGTTCTCTGGAGATGGACTTGTAACCTTGAGATTGTTGATATTTTGCCACAATTTTGGTTCTCAGGTCCTCAGACAGTTCTCGTCTCCTCTTTCTGTTGTCCATGCTTAGTGTGGCACAGACAGACACACAATGCAAAGGTTAAGTGAACGTCTCTCCTTTTTATCTGCTTTCAGGTGTGATTTCTATATTGCCCACACCTGTTACTTGCCCCAGGTGAGTTTACAGGAGCATCACATGCTTGTAACATTCTTATTTATCCGCAGTTGTGAAAGGGTGCCAATACTTTTGTCCAGCCCATTTTTGGAGGTTTGTGTGACATTATGTCGAATTTGCTTTCTTTCCTCCCTTTTTTTGTTTTGTCCCAATACACACAAAGGGAATAAACATGTGTATAGCAAAACATGTGTTAATGCAATACGTTTCGTGAGAAATACATGATTTCCTGGAGAAATATCAAGGGTGCCAACAATTTCGGCCATGACTGTATATATATATATAAATTTTTCATTAAATATATTTATGTATGTGTGTGTATGTATATGTGTGTGTGTATATATACATATATATGTGTGTATGTGTGTGCATATATATATATACTGTAATTGTTTCTTTAAATATATTGAATACAGACAAAATTGTAGTATTTCAAATATATCTCAATATATTTGGGAAGAATATTTTTAAAATATATTTAAATATATATTTTTCTTTCATATGGGTTCCATCTCTATCTGGCTACATACTGTATCTCCTTTGATGGAGGAGAAGCAGAAGGAGGGAGCACTACCTGCTCCTCCTCCCTGCTTTCTCCCACACCAATAGCTCACCATTTTGACCGTTGGCCAATTGCAGTACTGATGCCGATGCCACTACTCCTACCAGCTGATCAGTGACTGTCCAGGAGGCTCAGAGTCCTGGTCCTTTTTTGATAATCCAGTCAAATTATATAAAAGTGCTACTGATCAATATATGCCAAATAAATAAACTCTTAATAGTAGTAGTGTCCAAAATGCATATATATGTATAATGTCCAAAATGTAGATATTCCAAAAACAGTCCACAGGATGATATTCAAGCAAGATGATAGTCCCAATTATTCTTGGAGATCAAACCTCAAGAAAAAGAGAACTAACATAGTGTAATACCATAAATACATGGAATCAAGCGAACATCACTGCAAACGCATGTGAATCACACTGAATCACACACATGTGAATCACATTAATACCACACGTGATCGATAAGTGAATATAAGTGTGAACAACATGCGTAAAAATTGTGGGTAACACTTGCATGCAGTGTCAAATCGTGAGAGTGTCCACATCTAATGGATAATTTTCTATTACCAGAAATGAAAAAAAACCACCAGCATATAGATCTCAATCAAGAGACCACTTTGTAAATCCAGAAAATAGGACACAGATCCTCCATCCATACACCAGCTCGCTTATTGCCACTAGCCAGGCTATAATGGTATAATCCCTAAGGATACATCCAACAATGCTTCTCTGCAAGTGCTTATCCCAGAATATTATCATCACCAGAATTCAGCAGTACAGCGTTCATCATATACCGTATTTTTCGCTCCATAAGACGCACCTAGGTTTTAGAGGCGAAAAACAGGAAAAAAAAAATCTGAACCAATGGACTGCAGACACAGTACAGGAGATGACCAGAGACTGCAGACATAGTACAGGAGATGACCAGAGACTGCGGACATAGTACAGGAGATGACCAGAGACTGCGGACACAGTACAGGAGATGACCAGAGACTGCGGACACAGTACAGGGGATGACCAGAGACTGCGGACATAGTACAGGAGATGACCAGAGACTGCGGACACAGTACAGGAGATGACCAGAGACTGCGGACATAGTACAGGAGATGACCAGAGACTGCGGACACAGTACAGGAGATGACCAGAGACTGCGGACACAGTACAGGAGATGACCAGAGACTGCGGACACAGTACAGGAGATGACCAGAGACTGCGGACACAGTACAGGAGATGACCAGAGACTGCGGACACAGTACAGGAGATGACCAGAGACTGCGGACACAGTACAGGAGATGACCAGAGACTGCGGACATAGTACAAGGGATGACCAGAGACTGCGGACACAGTACAGGCGATGACCAGAGACTGCGGACATAGTACAGGAGATGACCAGAGACTGCGGACACAGTACAGGAGATGACCAGAGACTGCAGACACAGTACAGGAGATGACCAGAGACTGCGGACACAGTACAGGAGATGACCAGAGACTGCGGACATAGTACAGGAGATGACCAGAGACTGCGGACATAGTACAAGGGATGACCAGAGACTGCGGACACAGTACAGGCGATGACCAGAGACTGCGGACATAGTACAGGAGATGACCAGAGACTGCGGACACAGTACAGGAGATGACCAGAGACTGCGGACATAGTACAGGAGATGACCAGAGACTGCGGACACAGTACAGATGACCAGAGACTGCGATGACCATTCACAAAGCGCAGCACATGCGCAGTGGGCACCCGGCTGTCACAGAAGCCAGCGCGGGAAGACTGTGCAGCGCTGGAGCGAGGAACAGGTAAAGCCCGGCAGGAGACAACAGCTGAGCGGCCGGCCCAGTATTCTGACATGGTGGCGGCAGAAATACCAGACCGGCCGCTTTATATTCGCTCCATAAGACGCACTGACATTTTCCCCCCTTTTTTGGGGGGAAAAAAGTGCGTCTTATGGAGCGAAAAATACGGTAAGTAGACTTTAATGATATAAATTCAAAATTTAGCAGTAGACAGAGTAGATAAAAACAAACAAAACAAAAAAGCACAGCCAGACCCTCAAAATGTGGAGTAATTCTGCCTATGTTTTTATAGCTATGCCCCCCGCTTGCATGCATACCTGTTGTATTCCCAGTAAGTTCTTGCGGTAATGGCATGTCCGTTGGGGTTGGCACTGATACAGCACCTGTAAAAGAGCATCCGAAAAATAATGAGTAAAACAAATATGGAAAATATGTACAGTATGTGTTTTTCAAATAATTTACAAATGAAATTCAAATGTATTAAAATTAAATTCAATATATAGAAATAACAAATAATTTTTTAGAGGGCGCAACCCCACTAGAATCTCCAATTCAGCATAAATGGTAATGGTACGTCAAATTAATGCACACCATATAGGTTTACCATCAGGAACGCAAGTGATACCGCAAAAGACAAAAGATACTAAACTGCAAGTAGGCAATGAATTCAAGAGACCTTTAACTTTTTTTGATATAAAGGCTTGTAGCAGCATAGCAAAAATAACACATATTGTTCCCTTTTTAAAATATTTTTTCTTTATCACATTTTAAGCAATACATCAGCTTTACATTATTGCTATATTGGGTGACATGGCTGGGCTCCCCTGTAATCAGATCACCGCTAGCTCCGCCCAATTGTGGATGACAGTTCTGAAAGTTGCCAGTCAGACGTACAATTGGACAGAGCTGCTTTGGCCAATTGCAATGCACCGCCAGAGCGCATTGCATTGTGGGGCACGCGGGTGACATACACGGACATACACAATTGGCCGGAGCTAGCAGTGACGTTGCCGCCAGCTCTGCCCAATTGTTTACCTCTGACTCGCACATGTCAGATGGCGGAGAGTACTCGACGGGTACAGACGGGTTGGCGGCTTTCCTTTATTTCGGCAATGCGGTTGCAGTGGGACAATGCTGGACGCCATGATTGATGATGGATTACACAATGCTGAAACCTTTTTTTTTTTCTTAATAAAGGACTTTCAAAAGTCTGGTCTCTATTTTTTCACACTTTTAACCCTTTAGTGAATGGGTAGGGGTACAAGTATCCCTTACTCATTCACAAGGGCGGGGGCAGCATCAGGGTAACCCCTTATTAAAGGAGTACCCTGATGCTAATGAGCCCCCCCACAACCTCATCGGCATCGGGACGACATCCCAATGTCAAGGGCACGTGGCCTGGTAAGGCGCGGGGGGGCACTCGTTCATTCCCCCCACAACCTCATCGGCATGGGGACACCGTCCCAATGTAGAGGGCACATGGCCTGGTAAGGCCCAGGGGGGGCACTCGTTCGTTCCCCCCACAACCTCATCGGCATGGGGACACCGTCCCAATGTCGAGGGCACATGGCCTGGTAAGGCCCGGGGGGGGGCACTCGTTCGTTCCCCCCATAACCTCATCGGCATGGGGACACCGTCCCAATGTTGAGGGCACATGGCCTAGTAAGGCCCAGGGGGGGCACTCGTTTGTTCCCCCCCCCTTTTCTGTGCTCAGATCAAGGGTCTGGTAGTAATTTAGGGGGGACCCCATGCTTTTTTCCCACCAGTTTTTGGAGGAGGGGTTCCCCTTAAAAGTCTTACCAGGCCCTAAAAGGCCATGCACTTTACTGTGGGGTCTCGCCTAACCTTCCTGCAAGACCTAAAGGGTCTGGTATAGATTGGGGGGGGGGTCCCATGCTGTGTTTTTTTTTTTTAAATAAAAATGTCCCAATTGTTTACACCATCCCAATGTCGAGGGCACATGGCCTGGTAAGGCCCGGGGGGGGGGGAGGGCACTCGTTCGTTCCCCCCACAACCTCATCGGCATGGGGACACCATCCCAATGTCGAGGGCACATGGCCTGGTAAGGCCCAGGGGGGGGGGCGCTCGTTCGTTCCCCCCAAAACCTCATCGGCATGGGGACACCGTCCCAATGTCGAGGGCACATGGCCTGGTAAGGTCCGGGGGGGGGGCACTTGTTCGTTCCCCCCATAACCTCATCGGCATGGGACACCGTCCCAATGTCGAGGGCACATGGCCTGGTAAGGCCCGGGGGGGGGGGCACTCGTTCATTCCCCCCCCCTTTCCTGTGCTCAGATCAAGGGTCTGGTAGTAATTTAGGGGGGACCCCATGCTTTTTTCCCTCCAGTTTTTGGAGGTGGGGTTCCCCTTAAAAGTCCTACCAGGCCCTAAAAGGCCATGCACTTTACTGCGGGGTCTCTCCTAACATTCCTGCAAGACCTAAAAGGTCTGGTATAGATTGGGGGGGGGGGTCCCATGCTGTGTTTTTTTTAAATAAAAATGTCATTTTTGAAAAAAAAAAATATCAGTCCTGCTGCAGTAGGTTCTACACATTGTACAGATGTGCAACTGTGCAGGTAGCATAAGGGGACCCCCCAGGCATGATATTTAAAGGAATTTTTTTTAATTCAATCACTGAAAAATGACTGACCCTTTGACGCTGACGTCACACAAATATGCGACCTCACAGAACTGTTTTTTTTTCCGTGGGGCCGCATATTTGCGTACCCGTCTTTGTGTTGGGAGCATGCCGCACAGTGCGCTCCCAGCACAAAAAAACGGGGTGTCACTGAGAGCTCCGGGTCCCGTTCTAACGATCGGGACTTCCGATTCCGGGTCACATGATCGCTGTGATAGCCTCTGATTGGCTATCACAGTGATCAGTCACTGTACAGCCCGGCCACCTTGTTTTTTTTTCTCTCTCTATGAATGGAGGAGAGAGATACATTGTATATCTCTCTAACTCCTGGCATAGAGGAGAAAAAAAATGTTTGTTAATAAAAAAAAAAAGATAAATATTAAAAAATAAAATAACAAAAAGAAAAAATACTTTGATCAAGGTTTGATCTAGTTCAGTCACAGGGTAAGCTTTTGGGTCAAGGTCAGGATCAAAGGTCAGGATTTTTTTTTTTAACTGGTATCAGTGTCAGTTAGTGTCAGTGTGCTTTAGTTAAAAAAAAAAATCCAAGAAAAAAAATGCACACTGTTGTTTCTACAAACAACAAATAACACCCACATGTATGGTATTGCTGCGATTGTCAAGAGCTGGAGAATTTATTTTGGTGGTAGGTTATGGTAGTAACAAGAAACACACAAAATTGATTTTTTTTTTTACTATTTTGGGCCAGTTTTCTTTTGATACTAAAAAAACCCGAAGATATCCATTACCATTTACCACCAAATGAAAGCCCACTTTGTCCATAAAAAAAAAATGCGGTTTAATTCAACTGGATGAACACAGTAGTTGTGATCGGGGCGGACTGACAACTCATGGGGCCCCGTGCAATAGGGGATCATGGGGCCCCTGTGTCCTTGCCCAAACTCAAAAAAGCCTATGAAAAAGGTACCAGGGGCATCTCATGGGGCCCCATACTGACCCTGGGCCCTTGGGCAGTGCCCGAGTTTTCAAATGGTCAGTCCGCCCCTGGTTGTGATATGTACGGTTTTACTAACACATGTCAACGCTGCAAAATTGTGCTTAGGCATTAAGATTTTTACCCTTAGGCGTGAAGGGGTTAAAAACAGTACTTTAAAAAAAAATGTTTTCCCCGATTCATGTCCCTCAGGGCAGTACCCGAGTCCCCATACCCCTTTTATGGCCAATACTTTGCATATGTTTCAAAATAGGCAATTTTGAATTTACAAGCTTGAGTCCTATAGACCAGGGGCAGACTGACCATTTGGAAACTTGGGCACTATCCAAGGGCCTGGGGTCAGTAGGGGGCCCCATGAGATGCCCCTGGTCCCTTTTTCATAGTCTTTTTTGAGTTTGGGCAAGGACACAGGGGCCCCATGATCCTCTATTGCCCCATGAGTTGTCAGTCCGCCCCTGCCATAGACTTGCATTATTTTCAATGTTGGTGGTGGAACTGTGTTTAGGTTCGAATGTTCTACCGTGAGCTGACCAGGGGGGTGTTCAGACCATCACTACTCCCCAACCAAGGACTGCTGATTGAATAGCAACAATCTGAGAAGTTCTACTCTTTCCTCCTGTCGGTGTGTTTCCTGTCGCAACGTGTATGCAGCAGAGCCCTGATTGGCTCCTAGTAATGCCCCTCCCACACAAGGTGCATTCATAACCGCATGGGGTTCAGTTTTTAATAGATTTGATCACCAACCTAAAAAATTGCAGTGAAAAGTATAGAAGAATCAATATATTAAATGCTTACTTGCAGTTTTTTTAGTTTCATAAACACTTTTTCATTGACTTGCAATGGGCCCTTCAACTTGCTAGAAAAAAAAAAAGTGACTACTCCAAGCAGAGGCATCCCTAGGGTTGGTGTCACCCGGTGCGGTAACACTTGGTGACACCCCCTCCGACGATCCCCGCAGGATGGACCGGATCTGTGGATTGAGCATAATGGATCGGACTCCAATTCATTATGCTTCCCAATCCGCAGATCCGATCCATCCTGCGGGGATCGTCGGCTTTCTTTACAACCTACCTTTTCGTGGAGCGGGTCCGGGACAACTGCGCATGTCCCGGTTTCAGGCACAATCAATCGATGATAGCAGTAGCTCTATCATCGATTGATTGTGCCTGAAACCAGGACATGCGCAGTTGCTTAAGGGGGACATATCTACATGGGAGACACATCTTGCCGATACACCGGTGTCACCCCGCAGGATCGTCCACATGCAACCTATACGGGGTGACATCGGACCCACTCCAAGAAAAGTTGTAAAGAAAGCCGACGATCCCCGCAGGATGGATCCGATCCATCCTGTGGGGATCGTCGGCTTGATTTAAAACTTATAATAAAAATAAATGCAATCAGTGAGCGCTTCAAATAATAGCAGCTATAGCACGCAAGGCAACCAAAAAATAAACCTCATAAATATATATATGCAGCGCTAAAAAATATATATACTCCAATAAAATATGTTATATTCAGTATGCTCTCCAAATCATATGGATAAAAGAAGTAACACAATAAAATGTTAAAAATAATAAATAAATAGTGACAGTTTGTGATGAGTGAACTATTCAGGAGTTGCTAGTGAGTTTCTGATCCTGTGGTCTGGTGACAAATACTGAAAATGCGCACTCACCAGATGCGTATTTTCAATATATATACTCCAATAAAATATGTTATATTCAGTATGCTCTCCAAATCATATGGATAAAAGAAGTAACACAATAAAATGTTAAAAATAATAAATAAATAGTGACAGTTCGTGATGAGTGAACTATTTAGGAGTTGCTAGTGACTTTCCGATTCTGTGGTCTGGTGACAAATAGTGAAAATGCGCACTCACCAGATGCGTATTTTCAATACGTATGTAAAACATAAACCAGAGGTCCCCCTCATGGGATCATCCTTGAAATGGGCCTGCACGCCGTGACGTTTATTTGCACATTGGTCAGTAATTGTTTTTATTTGATTTATTTATATCTGAGTTATTTTACCACGCGGATTAATAAAATTAATAAACGCCAATTTTAAACTACTACACTATGGGCTATTCCTTGCTGTCTCCTTGGTGAGCCTTACATCCGTTCCAGAGCCCAAGCATCAGAAGTCTGTGACACATGATACCACCCTAAGGATGACGCACGTCGTGATGTAGGCTGCCCAGTACCCTGTCCATTTCCTAGAGGGAGACAACGGTTTGGCTGCTCTACACCCAGAGGAAGGAGAGTCCGCTAAGATGGCCCAGCTCATCTATCGCATCCCATGAAGGGAACCTCTGGTTTGTGTATCACATGCGTATTGAAAATACGCATCTGGTGAGTGCGCATTTTCACTATTTGTCACCAGACCACAGGATCGGAAAGTAACTAGCAAATCCTGAATAGTTCACTCATCACGAACTGTCACTATTCATTTATTATTTTTAACATTTTATTGTGTTACTTTTAACCATATGATTTGGAGAGCATACTGAATATAACATATTTTATTGGAGTATATATATTTTTTAGCGCTGCACTTCCTATATATATGTTGCTTTACAACTTACCTTTTTGTGGAGCGGGTCCGGTGTCACCCGGTGCGGACTGCACCCCCCGCACCTGCCTCGGGACGCCACTGACTCCAAAAAGAGTCAATTCACCAGCACAGGCCCTTCCCTCCTCTCTGGGACTCTCCTCTTCTGAGGGTGTCTAATTACTGTCTGTGCTGGCTCAGCTCCTCAGCTCCTCCCTTCACCTCCCTACATAGCCTTTTATGTAGCAGATGGGGAGGAGTGAAGGGGAATACTATAGAGTGACAGTTGAGTGATGGCCATGAGTCTGCTGGGGTTGCTGACATCACATACAACATGGTGGCACCCAGCAGAAGTCTCAGGGGCTTTTCAATGGCTACACATGGAAGGCTGTTATAGGTTAACCTCCCTAGCGGTATGATTCTTTCCGATTTTTTGTGCTGAAAGCGGTACCATTTTTTTGCATAAAAATATGTAGTTTTTTATTGTAGGCTGTAATTTTTAGGAATAACTCACTGAAATCTGTCCGAACAAGAGTCTAGTAAACATCCCGGGGAGGATAAAACTTGAAACACGAAATCATAAATTATAATTTAATAAATAATCATAAAAAATAATATAATAATAAATTTAATTCAATAATATAATCAAACCAAAAACACTGAAATTTGAAATATAGCGCCAAGTTCGCACATCGCTGAGCAAAGTCGCAGAATCGTTTTCAGTGTCTGATGAGGAATTTCCCCCACAAATCATTATCACTCAATTCTGCAAGTGGTTCTGATTTACTATCGCTGTTCTCTAGCCGGTCTAAAACCGCTTTTGACGTAAAGGGACGCTTTTTGGACGCCATGGACGTTTCTCAGTTTCCAGGCAGAAAGAACAGTAAAAATGCAGGCAGGGTGCCGGACAAAGCACTCGGGACAAAATGTATGTGAAATGCATTGAAACAGCAATGACAGCAAAAATGACATTTTTTAAAAATTTCAAATTTCCCGCTGGTTCCGGCGCCCGTACGTCCCGACGTCACAGGGACCGGAACACGGAAGCCGGATGCCGGCATCGGCTGGAGGAGATGGCCGGGGACGCTGCAGGGACACATCGCGGGAGCAAAGGACAAGGTAAGCGCTGCAGGGACCCCCGGAGAACGCCGCATGGTAAGCCCGAGTGTAGCTCGGGGTTACCACTTTTGGTACTCAAATTTTACCCCGAGCTACACTCGGGAATACCGCCAGGGGGGTTAATAACATTCCTAAAATTCATTAAATGCACACACAGTATGATCTTATAGGAGGATTGTTGTTACAATAAATAGTCTAGTAACAGCATCTCTTTGTGATAAAGGCATAAATACAAAGGCTTACCTGACGTACCTATGACATAGATGTGGAACGGTTTTTCATGGCTTTTCGGCTTGTCATTTTCAACAGTCAGTGTCCTAATTTTGTATTCTCCGGTATCTTCCACTTTCATATCCTGCACTATGAATGTACAGTTTTCGAGGATGAATGCAACCCGATTCTTGAACCGTAAACGGCCAGGCATATTACCATTATCGGAGCCAATTTGATCTTTGCCATTATAAAGTTCATATTTTCTGCCCGTGCTCTGGCAGAGGTTAGTTTCTGCCAAATAAACAGAGGAACCAGCTGGAATGGAGACATTTTCGGCAACATCACCTGTATATGAAAAGAGAGCATAAGGAATGTGAAAATAGCTTCTCTTGTATAGAAAATGCAGCACCATAAAGCAGTCTTTCTTAACCTTTATAACACAAAGGTACCCTTGAAACAAACTTCCGGTTCTCCAGGAACCCCTTCTAACAAGTACTATATTGGTGGTCAGTGGGAAGAATGCTCCTTACATTGGTGGTCAGTGGGAAGAATGCTCCTTACATTGGTGGTCAGTGGGAAGAATGCCCCTTACATTGGTGATCAGTGGGAAGAATGTCCCTTACATTGGTGATCAGTGGGAAGAATGTCCCTTACATTGGTGATCAGTGGGAAGAATGTCCCTTACATTGGGGGTCAGTGGGAAGAATGTCCCTTACATTGGGGGTCAGTGGGAAGAATGCTCCTTACATTGGTGATCAGTGGGAAGAATGCTCCTTACATTGGTGGTCAGTGGGAAGAATGCCCCTTACATTGGTGATCAGTGGGAAGAATGTTCCTTACATTGGTGATCAGTGGGAAGAATGTCCCTTACATTGGTGGTCAGTGGGAAGAATGTCCCTTACATCGGTGGTCAGTGGGAAGAATGCTCCTTACATTGGTGATCGGTGGGAAGAATGCTCCTTACATTGGTGGTCAGTGGGAAGAATGTTCCTTACATTGGTGATCAGTGGGAAGAATGTCCCTTACATTGGTGGTCAGTGGGAAGAATGTTCCTTACATTGGTGATCAGTGGGAAGAATGTCCCTTACATTGGTGGTCAGTGGGAAGAATGCTCCTTACATTGGTGATCAGTGGGAAGAATGCCCCTTACATTGGTGATCAGTGGGAAGAATGCTCCTTACATTGGTGGTCAGTGGGATGAATGCTCCTTACATTGGTGATCAATGGGAAGAATGTCCCTTACATTGGTGATCAGTGAGAAGAATGCCCCTTTCATTGATAATCAGTGGGAAGAATGCTCCTTACATTGGTGATCAGTGGGAAGAATGTTCCTTACATTGGTGATCAGTGGGAAGAATGTCCCTTACATTTGGTGGTCAGTGGGAAGAATGTCCCTTACATTGGTGATCAGTGGGAAGAATGTTCCTTACATTTGTGATCAGTAAGAAGAATGTCCCTTACATTGGTGGTCATTGGGAAGAATGCTCCTTACATTGGTGATCAGTGGGAAGAATGCTCCTTACATTGGTGATCAGTGAGAAGAATGTCCCTTACATTGGTGATCAGTGGGAAAAATGTCCCTTACATTGGTGATCAGTGGGAAGAATGTTCCTTACATTGGTGATCAGTGGGAAGAATGCTCCTTATATTGGTGGTCAGTGGGAAGAATGCCCCTTACATTAGTGGTAGGAATGCTCCTTATATTGGTGGCCAGTTGGAGGAATGCTCCTTACATTGGTGGTCAGTGAGAAGAATGCTCCTTGCATTGGTGGCTGTGGGAAGAATGTTCCTTACATTGGTGGTCAGTGGGAAGAATGTTCCTTACATTGGTGGTCAGTGGGAAGAATGTCCCTTAGAATTGGTGATCAGTGGGAAGAATGTTCCTTACTTTGGTGGTCAGTGGGAAGAATGCCCCTTACATTAGTGGTCAGTGGGAAGAATGCTCCTTACATTAGTGGTCAGTGGGATGACTGCTCCTTATATTGGTGGCCATTTGGAGGAATGCTCCTTACATTAGTGGTCAGAGGGAAGAATACTCCTTACATTGGTGGTCAGTGAAAAAGAATGCCCTTTACATTGGTGGCTATGGGAAGAATGCTCCTTACATTGGTGGGCATTGGGAAGAATGCTCCTTACATTGGTGGTCAATGGGAAGAATGCCCCATACATTAGTGGTCAGTTGGAGGAATGCTCCTTACATTGGTGGCCAGTGGAAAGAATCACCCCCTACAAATAGCTAAACGTTCAATGGTGTCAGTGGTTACTCATCTGGGAGACAGAGTCTGCTAACTGCTCAAAGATCCTCTAGAGCAGTGATGGCGAACCTATGGCACGCGTGCCAGAGCTTGCACGCAGAGCCATCTCAGTGGGCACACCAGGAAGAAGAGGATGATGAGCGCGCATGGACCGGCCATCCAGATCTCGTCCACGCTGGATCCCCATCAAACTACATTTCCCACATGTCTCTGGGGCCAGGGTGGGCGTGGACGAGAGGAAACGGCTCCAATGCGGCTCTGGCACCAGGGGTGATGTACCCGGGGATGGGCGCGGAAGAGAGGAAGAGGCTCCCACACTGCTCCCACACTGCTCCGGGGCCAGGGGCAATGTGTTCAGCGTGGATGGGAATGAGCTGCTGGGTTGGAAGCCACACCGACGCTGCCAGAGGTGAGATTGCTTGCAGTGTCATCCACCAGTGCCCAGCAGTGTCGCCTGTCAGTGCCCAGCAGTGTCGCCCATCAGTGCTGCCCATCAGTGCCATTCATCAATGATGCCCAGCAGTCCCATCCATCAGTGCCCAGCAGTGTCGCCTGTCAGTGCTGCCCAGCAGTGCCACCTGTCAGTGCTGCCCAGCAGTGCCACATGTCAGTGCCCAGCAGTATCGCCCATCAGTGCTGCCCATCAGTGCCACCCATCAATGATGCCCAGCAGTGCCATCCATCAGTGCCCAGCAGTGTCACCCATCAGTGCCCAGCAGTGTCGCCTGTCAGTGCTGCCCAGCAGTGCCACCTGTCAGTGCCCAGCAGTGTCACCCATCAGTGCTGCCCATCAGTGCCACCCATCAATGATGCCCAGCAGTGTCATCCATCAGTGCCCAGCAGTGTCACCCATCAGTGCCCAGCAGTGTCGCCTGTCAGCGCTGCCCAGCAGTGCCACCTGTCAGTGCCCAGCAGTGTCGCCCAGCAGTGCTGCCCATCAGTGCCACCCATCAATGATGCCCAGCAGTGCCACCGATCAGTGCCGTCTGTCAATGCGTCCAGGTAGGCAAGTGGTTAATTGCAGTGTTGGCACTTTGAAATAAAAAAGTTGGTTTGTGTTGCAGTTTTGGGCACTCGGGCTCAAAAAGGTTTGCCATCACTGCTCTAGAGGAACCTTGGTTGAGAAAACATGCTCTAGAGAAACATTCCATAGTTTGGGAACCGTGGACTCATTTCACATCAAACATCAGTAGATAGAATGTAACCCAATAACTCCTGATTGAAATGTATTATTTGAAGTATTCCCAGTTGATGATACAGAAAAATATATAGTATACTGTATATACACTATATTGCCAAAAGTATTGGGACACCCCTTCAAATCATTGGATTAAGGTGTTCCAATCCCCTCCATGGACACAGGTGTATACAATCAAGCCCCTAGGCATGCAGACTGCTTCTACAAACATTGGTGAAAGAATGGGTCGCTCTCAGGAGCTCAGTGGCTCCAAGCGTGGTCCCGTGATAGGTGGTCACCTGGGCAATAAGTCCATCCGTGACATTTCCTGGCTACTAAATATTCCACGCTCAACTGTTAGTGGGATTATAACAAAGTGGAAGCAACTGGGAACAACAGCAACTCAGCCACCAAGTGGTAGGCCACGTCACATGACAGGGCGGGGTCAGCGCATGCTGAAGCGCACAGTGCGCAGAAGTCGCCAACTGTCTGCAGAGTCAATAGCTAAAGACCTCCAAACTTGGTGTGTCCTTCAGATTAGCACAACAATAGTGTCAGGGCTCCAGGGTATGACCAGAGGTATGTGAACTGACGCATGGAAACACAGGCTTCAGATATGCTATAAACAATATAATTTATTAATACTAACAATACATAAACGCAGTGCAATACTAAAACATAACACAGTGCAAACGAACCAAACCAACCACCCACAGATAACAATACATACAATGCAAGCGTCGTCAGGCAGGCCGGGTCAATAACAATCGGGCAGGTAGGAACAGGAGGAGCAGGCAGAGAGTAGTCAGGTCACGAGCCTGGTACAGCAACTAATGGGCAGGTAGGTAAAGGGGGTCAGGCAGAGAATGGTCGGGGTCACAAGCCAGGGATTAAACAGGAGAAGTCAGCAGAGGTCCGGATCAGGCAGGGTCGGCAACAAATCAGTAAGACAGGGACAGGAACAGTAATGCAGGTAACAAGATACAGGGGCCCATAGAAAAACACACACCAAGGCACAGACTGAAGGTCTGCATTCACTATATCCGGTCTCGCCGGACCCCGCATGCACTATATCTGGTAATATTTTATTTGTAATTTGTGCTTACAAACCAACCAGCATTAATTTTCTATAAAAATACAAAAGATAAATATGAATAAATAAGCGTAAACATAAGCACACCCTTCATGCAGGAAACGTAAAAGTCCGGGAAGCCTTTATGGCCTTCAACACAAAAGTCCATACCTGGGAAAAAAACACAGAACACCAGGCTTTTATGGCCTGCAACAGATAAGTCCATACCTGGAAAAAAATAACTTTTGCTTTTAACAGGCTTTTATGGCCAAGACACAAACTATATACAATTTCCATCCTCCACAGATGGCCTTTATGGCCAAACACTACAAGACTTTACAATAACTAAGCTTGAACCAAACATTCTATACATACCCTAAAGAAGATTAAGGAACACAGATTTTCAATACCTGCAGCCTTCCATCAAAAAGAAACATACTTCCAAAATCTAGGGGGGTGATAAAGGGAAAATAGGGACAGATACCACCACCCGAGATCAACAAGCAGCAGCTACAGGCGTGATGTTCCTCCACGCCTCCATCCAAGCCTTTCGCCGCCACCTGTCTTTCTCAAGGCCCCGAATCTTCCCAACCTCACCAAGAATGTCACACACCACCACCTGGACGGGGAGGACTTTCTGCCGGATGGAGACCTGACACTGTGCATTCCACGTGTAGTAACGGACTACTAAACTGACTAAAACTGACTAAGAACAAAGTGTCTAAATCAAAATCCAGACGACTTTCGAATGCTCCATACACCCACTCCGCATAAGACATGCGGTGCAGGAAAGGAACACCCAGAGCCCCACCCACCTCTTTATACACCTCTACGCTAAAGGGGCACTGAAGCAAGAAGTGGTCCATAGTCTCTACTTCACCCAGACACTCCGAGGACGGTACTTCAAGTTACCCCTCACGTAGAGCCTAACATGGAAAGCAAGCCAGGCCTGGTCCCTAAATTTCAAGGGGACCCGTTCCAGATTCATTAAGCGCAAACCCTCCCTCATAATATGGCCTGGGCAATCTAATAAGGCTAGCGGTGCATGGAAAGCGGTTGTCACAATCCTCTCACCTAGGGGCTTCCTAGGGAGAGAGCTGATCTCCTCCGCCATCACATGCCACCGCTAGAGTAACTTCAGGCTCGGGGCCACATAAGCCGGGAGCTTGCCGTGCTTGACCCGCAGGCTTTTCACTGGCCCGCCACTCTCCCAACAGCTCAGAAAGGGTCTGAACCAGATCTGGAACAGCCCTACCCATGCAGGCGGTCTCTCTGCCAGCATATTACCAAAGTTATGTTTCGTGAACATCAGAGAAAAGAAAACTATCGTGTTGACCATACCTAGGCCACCCTCCCGCCTGGATGAGTAAGTTACATTCCGCTTGACAAGGTTCAGCCTGTTCCCCCATAACATCTGGAAGAAGCAGCTGTAGATCCTCGTATAGAGTGATTCTGGCAAAAGACAGACAAAGCTGACATACAAAAAGATGGGAACCAGGAAAATCTTAATCAAATCGACCCTTTCCCTTAAAGAGAGCCGCCACCCCTTTCAACACCTCACTTTGACCTCGGCAACAGACAGCCTAGCCTCATTCACTATATCTGGTCTCCCCAGACCCCGCATTCACTATATCTGGTCTCCCCAGACCCTGCATTCACTATATCCGGTCTCCCCGGACCCTGCATTCACTATATCTGGTCTCCCCGGACCCTGCATTCAATATATCTGGTCTCCCCGGACCCTGCATTCACTATATCCGGTCTCCCCGGACCCCGCATTCACTATATCTGGTCTCCCCAGACCCTGCATTCACTATATCTGGTCTCCCAGGGCCCTGCATTCACTATATCCGCTCTCCTCGGACCCTGAATTCACTATATCCGCTCTCCTCGGACCCTGAATTCACTATATCCGCTCTCCTCGGACCCTGCATTCACTATATCCGCTCTCCTCGGACCCTGCATTCACTATATCTGGTCTCCCCGGACCCTGCATTCACTATATCCGCTCTCCCCGGACCCTGCATTCACTATATCTGGTCTCCCAGAACCCTGCATTCACTATATCCGCTCTCCCCGGACCCTGCATTCACTATATCCGCTCTCCCCGAACCCTGCATTCACTATATCCGCTCTCCCCGGACCCCGCATTCACTATATCCGCTCTCCCCGGACCCTGCGTTCACTATATCTGGTCTCCCACAGTACACAGAACATGGAAATGCAATTATTTTACTAAATATGGTTAAAGCTTTTAGGAGGAGTTTTCATTCTCCCCTGATTGTCCTATGAGGCTGCAAGACCCCTGACCCTCTGTCTGGACAGCACTGATTGGTCCTGTGCTGATCACATGCACCCTCCCAAAAAAACAAACAAATCTCTCTAACAATACACACCAAACTGAGCATGTGCAGAGTGCCTCCAAGGCGTTTTTCCTATCAGGAGATGGATTGGGGACAGTGGAAGAAGAGGAGGATCAGAGAAGACAGAATCAAACATCCTTTTTACACAATGCAAAGGATTAACCCCTTAGGTTCCACAGTGAGTATAACAAGCATGCTTTCCTGCATCTACAGACTGATTGTACTGTTGGGGGTTCAGTAACTGATCTGCGGTGTGACCACACTGTCTACACTGTTTACCATCTAATAGCAATACTTCCTTCAAGAACATAAGCTGTAACATTCTATTTTTGACCTTCTGGGTTGTTTCCTTCCTTGTAATATAATCCACATGTTTACTTGCTAAAGGCAAGTGTAAAACCCATTGATATTAATCATCCTCCATGTAAATGTGGTCACTCCGCAGATCAGTTATGATTGGTGACCACAAACCACATTCCCTGTCATAGGTCATAGGGAGCTGAAGTTTCATAGAGAGAAGTCAAGAGGATTTCCCAACTGGACACTGTATCACCCAGGGGGCGGAGTAAAGATTTTGATTTTTATAGTTTTCAGAGGTTTTTTGTAGTTTTATTTTTTTTTTCATTAATGGTTTGTTTTCCTTTTCTTTCTTTTTTTTCTTTTTTTCTGTCATCACAGGTAAAGTGTGGAATGGCCAGTAATATAGCTATTTATCTATATAGCTAGCTCATTATCTCTCGCTTTGACTATTGTAACTCCCTCCTCATTGGCCGACCTCATCGCAGGCTATCCCCTCTTCAGTCTATCATGAATGCTGCTGCCAGACTCATCCACCTTACTAACCGTTCTGTATCTGCCACCCATCTCTGCCAATCCTTCCACTGACCTCCACTCAGTGTCCTCCATCTCTCTCTGCCAATCCCTCCACTGGCCTCCACTCAGTGTCCTCCACCCCTCTCTGCCAATCCCTCCACTGGCCTCCACTCAGTGTCCTCCACCCCTCTCTGACGATCCCTCCACTGACCTCCACTCAGTGTCCTCCATCTCTCTCTGCCAATCCCTCCACTGGCCTCCACTCAGTGTCCTCCACCCCTCTCTGCCAATCCCTCCACTGGCCTCCACTCAGTGTCCTCCATCCCTTTCTGCCAATCCCTCCACTGACCTCCACTCAGTGTCCTCCACCCCTCTCTGCTAATCCCTCCACTGACCTCCACTCTGTCCTCCATCCCTCTCTGCCAATCCCTCCACTGGCCTCCACTCAGTGTCCTCCACCCCTCTCTGCCAATCCCTCCACTGGCCTCCACTCAGTGTCCTCCATCCTTCTCTGCCAATCCCTCCACTGGCCTCCACTCAGTGTCCACCACCCCTCTCTGCCAATCCCTCCACTGGCCTCCACTCAGTGTCCTCCATCCCTCTCTGCCAATCCCTCCACTGACCTCCACTCTGTCCTCCATCCCTCTCTGCCAATCCCTCCACTGGCCTCCACTCAGTGTCCTCCACCCCTCTCTGCCAATCCCTCCACTGGCCTCCACTCAGTGTCCTCCATCCTTCTCTGCCAATCCCTCCACTGGCCTCCACTCAGTGTCCTCCACCCCTCTCTGCTAATCCCTCCACTGACCTCCACTCTGTCCTCCATCCCTCTCTGCCAATCCCTCCACTGGCCTCCACTCAGTGTCCTCCACCCCTCTCTGCCAATCCCTCCACTGGCCTCCACTCAGTGTCCTCCATCCTTCTCTGCCAATCCCTCCACTGGCCTCCACTCAGTGTCCACCACCCCTCTCTGCCAATCCCTCCACTGGCCTCCACTCAGTGTCCTCCATCCTTCTCTGCCAATCCCTCCACTGGCCTCCACTCAGTGTCCTCCATCCCTCTCTGCCAATCCCTCCACTGACCTCCATTCAGTGTCCTCCACCCCTCTCTGCCAATCCCTCCACTGGCCTCCACTCCATGTTTTCCACCCCTCTCTGCCAATCCCTCCACTGGCCTCCACTCCATGTTTTCCACCCCTTTCTGCCAATCCCTCCACTGGCTTTCCATTGCCAACTGATAAAATTCAAAGCATTAACAATCACATATATTTTTATAACATTTATAACTCTGCCCAAAATTACATCGCCAATCTTGTCTCCAAATATCACCCAAACCCACTCCTCGCACAACCTCCTGCTCTCTAGCTCCCTTGTCTCCTCCTCCCATGCTCATCTCCAGGACTTCTCCAGAGCTTCCCCCATCCTCTGGAACTCTCTACCCCAATCTATCAGACTATCGCCTACTCTGCTCACTTTTAGGCGATCTCTGAAAACCTCTCTCTTCAGGGAAGCCTATGCTGCCCTCAGCTAATAATGGAATCTTCTATTTCTCCTACCAGTCCATCCCCCACAGTTATTACCTTTTATACTAACAGCCCCTCCCTCTTAGATTGTAAGCTCTGAGGATCAGGGCCCTCCTATCCCTCTTGTATTGAACTGTATTGTTGCTGTATTGTCTGCCGTTATATTGTAAAGTGCTGAGCAAACTGTTGGCGCCATAAATCCTGTATAATAATAATAATTATAGTAGACTGGACAATGACCTGTGGAAGAGGATTCAGGTGTTTGTTTCCGGTCTGAGGCCCCATTTACACTTGTGTGATGCGTTTGTGCGCTTTTTTGTCATGCTTTTTTCGTGTCTTTGTCCCATGACAGCATAGGGAAGCCCGTTCACTTAAATGGGTTGCCCTACGCTCCACATACATGCCAAAGTAGCTGCTGCACCTTTTTTCGTCTGCTAGCCACATTTCGGGGAGTCGTTACGAAATAATGGCACCGCAAGCGTGATGCGTGTTTTGGCTCTTTTTCAGAAACGTGCGTTTCTGTGAGCATTCCTCGAATGCATGGATGTGAATGGGGCCCAAAATATATGCTTTATAAGATATACTGTATCTGCAGTATGTTTCATTTTTGCTCTTCCTGATGAGTAATCCTAACAGGATCAAAACTGATGTACGAAAGAGTTTGTAACTAAGGGCTCCCGCAAAAAAGGGCATTTTAACGCTGCTTTTAGGGGCATCTGGTGTTTTTTTTTTCTGTCCCTAAATGCCCCTCCAAGTTAGCCCCTCCTAAGCACACATAAGAGGTTAGAAGTAGAAAAAATACCATTGCCAGTGCATCCAGTGGTGTATTTAGGTTTTGTGCTGCCCTGGGCAACACAAAAATTGGATGCCCTCCCTCGCCTCCCCGGCAGAGAGAGCCTGACAGCGACCAACACCAGACCGCCCCTGCGGAGAGAGCCTGACACCGACCAACACCAGACCGCCCTTGCGGAGAGAGCCTGACATCGACCAACACCAGACCGCCCCTGCGGAGAGATCCTGACATCGACCAACAACAGACCGCCCCTGCGGAGAGATCCTAACATCGACCAACAACAGACCGCCCCTGCGGAGAGAGCCTGACACTGACCAACACCAGACCACCCTTACGGAGAGAGCCTGACACCGACCAACACCAGACCGCCCCTGCGGGGAGAGCCTGACACCGACCAACACCAGACCGCCCCTGCGGGGAGAGCCTGACACCGACCAACACCAGACCACCCTTGCGGAGAGAGCCTGACATCGACCAACAACAGACCACCCCTGCGGGGAAAGCCTGACACCGACCAACACCAGACCGCCCCTACAGAGAGATCTTGACATCGACCAACACCAGACTGCCCCTGCGGAGAGAGCCTGACACCGACCAACACCAGACCGCCCCTGCGGAGAGATCCTGACATCGACCAACACCAGACCACCCTTGCGGAGAGAGCCTGACACTGACCAACACCAGACCGCCCCTGCGGAGAGAGCCTGACATCGACCAACAACAGACCGCCCCTGCGGAGAGAGCCTGACACCGACCAACACCAGACCGCCCCTGCGGAGAGATCCTGACATCGACCAACACCAGACCGCCCCTGCGGAGAGAGCCTGACACCGACCAACACCAGACCGCCCCTGCGGAGAGAGCCTGACACCGACCTACACCAGACCGCCCCTGCGGAGAGAGCCTGACATCGACCAACAACAGACTGCCCCTGCGGAGAGAGCCTGACACCGACCAACACCAGACCGCCCCTGCGGAGAGAGCCTGACATCGACCAACACCAGACCGCCCCTGCGGAGAGAGCCTGACACCGACCAACACCAGACCGCCTCTGCGGAGAAAGCCTGACACCGATCAATACCAGATCGCCCCTGCGGAGAGAGCCTGACACCGACCAACACCAGACCTCCCCTGCAGAGAGAGCTTGATAGTGACCAATAACACCCCCCCCCCCCCAGAGAAAAAGACACACACCTTCACAGCTCTTGCCATCCCCAGGAACGACAGTTGGGCTCAAGCAGCCCACAGCCTCTCTCAGATCCCACCTGGTCCCCATTGCACATATGTCCCTGCTTCCAGGGGGCAATGCTACCCCCCTAAAAAATGCCGCTATAGGCAAATGCCTTGTTTGCCTTGTGGTAAATATGCCCCTGAGTGCATCCAAGAGCAACCTCATGTAAGGGCATCTAAATGCTAGACGTATCAAGCACTTGAGTGTTAATCTATTTAACCCCTTGGCGCCGGCGCCTCTCGGCCCATTAAGGGTTCCAGAAGCCGGGAGGTGGGGCAGGGTTTTAGGGTCATGTGACTGCCGTGATTCTCTGTCACGGTGGTCACATAATTGAGAGAGGCCCCCATCAAAAGTGAGTACTGAATGAGTGTGCTGGGAGCGCGCAGGGCTTGCGCTCTCAGCACATGTGTTTTTTTAATAGAATGCAAATGTGCGGCCGCTCGGCATCTAGGCCCAGACGCTTGGCCAGCGCCAAGAGGTTAAATGGCCAGAATTCTGCCATAGATGCCAGCCAGGTTGGATATTAAAAAAAAGTCTGCCACTGTTCATCTCCATTACATAGGGCGTGATGGGATTAGTAGTTCTCACATTCTGCATCACAAAAACTGATAAATGTTTGCAGGATAAAAGCACACAGTTTGTTGAGGCTCTCAAACCTAGCTTACACTTGCAGCTGGGGTGTAGGTGGTTGAGCCCCCCCAAATGCAATGGCAGCTGGATGGGCTAGTGTACATGGCATGGTAAAGATAAGCAAAAATGGGGTTTATTTGCCAAAGTCCAATGATGTTGGTGAGAAGGGCAGTGAAAGCGGTGTAAAAATATCCATAGTGTAGCATCCTCCTAGTCAGCTAGGGGGAGCTAGACTCCAATTGTTAGTTAGGGCTAAGTAGCAGCCTGGGTGTGATAGCCAGCAGGGGGTCACATTGTGGGAGGCTCTGCAGACCAGCCCTCTGGAATTTCTCCCTGCTCTAGAACTTTGGAGAAAGATTTAGAAGCAGTGGATGAATCTGAGGAGTGACTGGTCTGTGCTCTTAGAGGATCCTGGCCAATCCCCAACAGGAGACTTGGCAAGGGGCCAGGACAGCCTTTAAAAGCAACCAAGCCTGCTCAGTAGGAGAGAATTTGTCAGAGATCCTGTCGCCGTGCAACGGATCCCCTCGAGTCACGGCGGTGTGAGTGCGCAGGTGCGGGAACGTTTGGTCACACATGTGCACTAGGGCGGGAAAACTCGCGCATGCGCAGTAAGCGCACGCGTCACGTCAGGCGGGCTATTTAAACCTGCTTAGTAGTAAAATCATTGCCTTCTGGTCTACTACATTCCTGCACATATTCCTCATCCTGATACCTGTATTCTGCATTACCTGACTAAGAAAGAACTCCGCCTGCACTGACCCCGGCTATCCCTGACCATTCGCTTGCCTGCTCCTTCTGTACTTTATCTGCCCGATGATACTGACCCGGCTTGTCTGACTCGGCTACATTATCCTGCCTGCATCTGGCCTGCATCTTGTCAGCTATAATACTCACCTGCCGCTGTACCCACGGTTCTGCATCTGGCCTGCATCCGGATCACCGCCATACCTGTCTGCTACTGCATCTATGCTCCGGTGTCCGGTCCCAATCTGCTTCCTGACTGCCGCCACACCTGCTTGCTGCTGCACCTACGTTCCTGCACCTGCACCTGTCTCATGTCCGGATCTCCTGGGTCCCCAGCTACCTGCCGTCAGCTTCAGATCTACACGGCACTTCTGCCACTCCTGGCTCTGCACCCCTGTTCCCACTATCAGGGGCTCCGAGCGGGAGTTGTAAGAGGACGCCCCCTCTCCACGTCATGCTCCCCAAGCAGGTACGTGACAGAGTTGTTGGAGAAGAGTTGAGGAGAATATGGAGCTGGAGGAAGGAGCCTGGGAGGGGACCCAGACAGAGAGGGGCTCACCTACAGGCAGTAGAGCTTGGAAGGAGGAAAGCTCAGGGCTTCACCAGCCCCCCGAGAGAGGATCACCTGTGAGGCAGGGAAGGAGCTAAAATGACCTGGTACCAGCCACTGACCCACCAGCAGCACAAGAGTGAATAGAACTGCACCCCCCGGGCCAGATAGGGGAAGGAGGCACTCTAGTGGGAAACTGGATTAGCCTGCCACCCAGGACTGTTTCACCATTTATGTTGCAGACACTGAATCCCCTGCTCAGGGATTCACCCACTTTGAATGACAACTGTGCAGTCATGCAACACTGACCCATATGAAATTTTATCATTTTTTTGAGACAGAGGTTTTTGGTGGTATTTACCCACTTGACCTCCAGAGGATTTACCCCCCTTAATGACCATGCCTCTTTTTGCTACTCGGCGCTGCGTTAATTCAACTGATAATTGTGCGGTCATGCAATGCTGCACCCAAACGAAATTTACGTCCTTTTTTCACACAAATGGAGCTTTCTTTCGGTGGTATTTGATCACCTGTGCGCTTTTTATTTTTCACGCTATAAACAAAAAAAGGCCAAAAATTTTGAAGAAAAACAATATTTTTTACTTTCAGCTATAAAAAATATATAGTAAACTCAAAGTTATAAATTTAGGCCAAAATGTATTCTGCTCCATGTTTTTGGTAACAAAAATCCCAATGAGTGTATATTGATTGCTTTGTGTGAAGTTATAGCGTCTACAAACTATGGTATAAATACTGCAATTTACGCCATTTTTCTGCTATACAGCGCTGCGCTAGTTTAACGGACAATTGCGCGGTCATGCAATATGGTACATAAATGAAATTTACGTCCTTTTTTTTCCCACAAATTGAGCTTTCTTTCGGTGGTATTTGATCGCCTGTGCGGTTTTTATTTTTTGCGCTATAAAAAAAAGGCTGACAATTTTGAGGAAAAAACCAATATTTTGGACTTTTTGCTATAAAACATGTCCAGTAAAAAAAAAAATTAAAAATCAAATTTAGTCATAAATTTCTGCCAAAATGCATTCTGTGACATGTCTTTGCTAAAAAAAAAACCCAATACGTGTAAATTAATTGGTTTATGTGAAAGTTATAGCATTTACAAATGGCGGGAAAGATACTGGGATTTTTAGTTTTTTTTTATACTAATAATGGCGCCGATCAGCGAATTATGGTGGCGACCAGCGACTTATGGCAGCGATCAGTAACTTATGGCGGCGATCAGCGACTTATGGCGGGACTACGGCGGACATTCTGACACCGGGGGGGGGGCTGACTTGGGGTCACTGACATCCCCAGTGACACCAATACAGTGATCGGTGCAAAAAAAAAAAAACACTGACACTGTACTAATGGCACTGGGGGGGAAGGGGAAGGGGTTAACTTTATTTTTCAGGGAAAGGGTTAACTGTGTGAGGGGAGTGTTTTACTAGGGGGCGGGGTGTGTGCTGGATGGGGACAGGCTGATCGGGAGGGAGAAACTCTTCTGTCCCGATCAGCGTGTCCTGGAGCTCTCAGGGAACTGACAGAGAGCAGAGCTACTGCAGCTGTGCTCTCTGTCACTGATCGCCGCCGATCGCCGGGAGATAGCCGGTAAGGACCGGCTGTGACCCGGCGACTGACATCTGCGGCTGGGATCGGCGGGACAGGTAGGGTGGCGTCGCGCCTCGCGTGCGCCCCCTACCTGTTTACAAAACACACGTTATAAAACGTGGTTTTGCCTGCCCGTGCCGCCCTGCTGCCATATTTATAAAGTGGCTGGGCGGCATGTGGTTAATCACCTCGGGGTTTTTTAATTTTTGCTAAATAAACCAAAAACAACTGAAAATTTTAAAAAAAAGCAGTTTTTTCTTAGTTTCTGTTAAAAAAATTTGTAAATAACTAATTGATGACTCACTGATGTACGCTAATGAGGCTGCAGTGATGGGCACTGATAGGCGGCACTGGTAGGTGGCACTGATGGGCATTAACAGGCATCATTGATGGTCACTGAAAGGCATCACTCATATATGGCACTGATAGGTGGCACTGACTGGCACTGTTAGGCGGCACTAATAGGCAGCACTGACGGGCACTGATAGGCAGCATTGATTGGCATTGATAGGCGGCACTGACTGGCATTGATAGGTGGCACTGAAAGGCAGCTCAGATGGGCACTGATATGCACTGGTAGGCACTAATATGTGACATTGATGTGCACTGATGGGCACAGGCAGGTGGCACTGATGGGGCTACACTGATTATCAGTGCCCTGATGATCAGTGTACATGTGCCCTCTGAGTAATGCCGATTACCGGCTCTCCTCTCCTCTGTCAGCGTGACAACTCGTGAGGAGAGAAATACATATAACCAGCATTTCCTTATTTACACACGATCAGCTGTGATTGGACACAGCTGATCACATGACCGAGCCGATATCTTCTGCTCTTTCTGTTGATCGGTGATCTGCTGTGTCTGAGGGACACAGCGCACCACCAATCGCCGCGCTGCACACTCCCTGAGCCACGCACGCGCGGTTAGAGTGGAAGGACATCATATGACATCATTCCAGAACGAGAGAACCGCCTTGCTCCCATCATCTCCTTATATGGCGGGCGGAAGGCGGTTTAATAGCACACCCCCAATCTACCATACTGTATGTAGCACCACCCTCGTGAGGACCGCTGTGTGGTGGGTTCCTCGAAAATTCTCTCTGCACAGCCAGGAAACAGGTATTTCCCACACAGACTTGCATTCTAAGACAGTGACCGATCCATGGGCTTGGATTTGTTGTTTTATTTCGGGGAAATTAACTTGTACAGAGAAATCGGGATTACAGGAAGCCCAGTTGGCTTGAGTCAATGAAAGGAAGACACTTCCTTTCTATGTACAAAAGCAGATCCTGGACTGTTGTTTTCTTTCCTGCCAGACGACGTTGTGTCAGCTGAGCTAATCTTCTTAACCCCTTGGCATCGGAACCTCCCGGCCCTTTAAGAGTTTCAGAAGCCGGGAGGCAGGGTGAGGTTTTAGGGTCGTGTGACCGCCGTGATTCCCCGGTCACATGATCGGAAAAGGTCCCAATCGAAAGGGAAATCTGGGCCTTTCCGGGAGTCGCGGACATGTGTTGGGAGCACGCAGGGCGCACGCTCTCAGTACATATGTATTTTCTAATTGCATGCAAATATGCGGCCGCTCGGCGTCAAAGCCCAGATGCCGAGAGGCCACATATTTGCGTGAGATCAGCATCAAGGGGTTAATCTGTGCAGTGGTGAGGTTGGATCGGATGCCCCAGGACCAGAGAGTGCTAATTTTGTTAACCCCTTCCATACCGGGCACTTTTACCCCCTTCCTGCCCAGACCAATTTTCAGCTCTCAGCGGTCTCATACTTTGAATGACAATTGTGCGGTCATGCAACACTGCACCCAAACTACATTTGTATCATTTGTTTTAGATATATAGAGCTTTCTTTTGGTGGTATTTAATCATCACTGTTTTTTGCTTTTTTTTTTTTTTTTTTTCTATACAAACTACAAAGACCATACATTTTGAAAATAATTTTTTTTTTTTCTAGTTTCTGTTATAAAGTTTTGTAAATAAGTAATTTTTCTCCTTCACTGATGGGCACTGATGAGGAGTCACTGATGGGCACTGATGAGGAGTCACTGATGGATAGCACTGATGAGGAGTCACTGATGGATAGCACTGATGAGGAGTCACTGATGGATAGCACTGATGAGGAGTCACTGATGGATAGCACTGATGAGGAGTCACTGATGGATAGCACTGATGAGGAGTCACTGATGGATAGCACTGATGAGGAGTCACTGATGGATAGCACTGATGGGCACTGTTAGGCAGTACTGATGGGTAGCACTGATGGGCACTGTTAGGCAGCACTGATGGGTAGCACTGATGGGCACTGTTAGGCAGCACTGATGGGTAGCACTGATGGGCAGCACTGATGGGTACTGTTGGGTGGCACTGATGGTCAGCAATGATGGGTACTGTTGGGTGGCACTGATGGTCAGCACTGATAGGCACTGTTAGACAGCACTGATGGGTGCTGATAGATGGCACTGATGGACACTATTAGGCAGCACTGATGGGCACTGTTAAGCAGCACTGATGGACATTGTCAGTCGGCACTGATGGACATTGTTAGGCGGCACTGATGGCCAGTACTAATGGGCGGCACTGCTAGGTGACACTGATTCAACTGATGGACATTGATTTCCAGCACAGATGTGCACTGATGGGTACTATTACTATTGGCTGCACTGATGAGGCTACACTGATCACCAGGACACTGGACGCCCTCTCAGAACTAGCTGACCACACTGTAGCAGTCTTTTGGTTATAGCTCGGTCGGGAACTGGTTAATATTGGCTGATTTTATTGTCCCTTCTGTGACTACAGCAGACCCAGCTCATGGCCAGGCTTTTCCAATCAGTGGGCACTCCTGTCCCTCTTTTTGCCTGGCTCAAGCTGAAGGGGACGCTGTCACAGTTCAACCCAGAAAACGTGGCTGTGGATGTATTTGGTAAAGACGTGTTTATCAGGCTTTGTATGCACTACTAAAATCAGTCCTCAAAAATCCAATTATAAAAAAATACTCCTTTATAACTGGCTCTTTGAGTAATGCTTTATAACTGGATTTGCAGTACTGACAAAGCCAGATATAAAGCATTTCTCTCAGCCAGTTATAAAGCATTACTGACAAAGCCAGATATAAAGGAGTTTTGTTTAATAGCTGGCTTTGTGAGTAATGCATAGTAAGTGAGCTAGTTATGCAAAGACAGTTATTCAGTAAAAGTGCTTTATAACTGCTTCTGTGAGGTTCCTTTAAAACTGGCTTTGTGAGTAATGCTGAATAACTGTCTTTGTATAACTGGCTAACTTTCTATACATTACTCATAAAGTCAGTTTTAAAGGAACCTCACAGAACCAGTTATAAAGCACTTTTACTGAATAACTGTCATCTAATAACTGGCTAACTTACAAAGCAGTACTCACAAAGCCAGTTACTATGCAGTACACACAAAGCCAGTTACTATGCAGTACTCGCAAGGCCAGTTACTAAGCAGTACACACAAAGCCAGTTACTAAGCAGTACACACAAAGCCAGTTACTATGCAGTACTCACAAAGCCAGTTACTAAGCAGTACACACAAAGCCAGTTACTAAGCAGTACACACAAAGCCAGTTACTAAGCAGTACACACAAAGCCAGTTACTATGCAGTACTCACAAAGCCAGTTACTATGCAGTACACACAAAGCCAGTTACTAAGCAGTACTCACAAAGCCAGTTACTATGCAGTACTCACAAAGCCAGTTACTAAGCGGTAAACACAAAGCCAGTTACTAAGCGGTACACACAAAGCCAGTTACTAAGCGGTACACACAAAGCCAGTTACTAAGCGGTACACACAAAGCCAGTTACTAAGCGGTACACACAAAGCCAGTTACTAAGCGGTACACACAAAGCCAGTTACTAAGCGGTACACACAAAGCCAGTTACAAAGCAGTACACACAAAGCCAGTTACTAAGCAGTACTCACATAGCCAGTTACTAAGCAGTACTCACATAGCCAGTTACAAAGCAGTACTCACAAAGCCAGTTACTATGCAGTACTCACAAAGCCAGTTACTATGCAGTACTCACAAAGCCAGTTACTATGCAGTACTCACAAAGCCAGTTACTATGCAGTACTCACAAGGCCAGTTACTAAGCAGTACTCACAAGGCCAGTTACTAAGCACTACACACAAAGCCAGTTACTAAGCAGTACTCACAAGGCCAGTTACTAAGCAGTACTCACAAGGCCAGTTACTAAGCAGTACTCACAAGGCCAGTTACTAAGCAGTACTCACAAGGCCAGTTATGAAGGAGTTTTGCTTAATAGCTGGCTTTCTGAATAACCCTTTATAACTGGCTTTGCAGTTCTCACAGAACTAGCTATAAAGCATTACTCACACTGGCTTTGTGAGTACTCCTTTATATCTGAATTGGGCTTATTTGAGATCTCAAGGTGAAAAAATTGACTCTGATTTGAGGTGTGAAGGTGCAGGAATTGGGGTTGATCCGAGGTCTGAAGGTGGAGGAACTGAGGGGTGATCCAAGGTCTGAAGGTGGAGGAACTGAGGGGTGATCCATGGTGTGAAGGTGCAGGAATTGGGGTTGATCCAAGGTCTGAAGGTGCAGGAATTGAGGTGATCTGAAGTCTGAAGGTGGATGAATTGAGCGGTGATCCGTGGTGTGAAGGTGCAGGAATTGGGGTTGATCCAAGGTCTGAAGGTGCAGGAATTGGGGTGATCTGAAGTCTGAAGGTGGATGAATTGAGCGGTGATCCATGGTATGAAGGTGCAGGAATTGGGGTTTATTTGAGGTGTGAAGGTGCAGGAATTGGGGTTGATCCGAGGCCTGAAGGTGCAGGTGTTAGGGTGATCTGAGGCCTGAAGGTACAGGAATTGAGGTTGATTTGAGGTCTGACGGTGAAGGAATTGGGGTGATCCGAGGTCTGAAGGTGCAGGAATTGGGGTGATCTGAGGTCTGAAGGTGCAGGAATTGGGGTGATCTGGGGTCTGAAGGTGCAGGAATTGGGGTGATCTGGGGTCTGAAGGTGCAGGAATTGGGGTGATCTGGGGTCTGAAGGAGCAGGAATTGGGGTGATCTGGGGTCTGAAGGAGCAGGAATTGAGGTGATCTGAGGTCTGAAGGAGCAGGAATTGGGGTGATCTGAGGTCTGAAGGTGCAGTAATTGGGGTGATCTGAGGTCTGAAACTGCAGGAATTGGGGTGATCTGAGGTCTGAACGTGCAGAAATTGGGATTTACCCAAGGTCTGAAGGTGCGAGAATTGGGGTTGATCCAAGGTCTGAAGGTGCAGGAATTGGGGTTTGTTCCAAGGTGCAGAAATTGACTCTGACTTGAGGTGTGAAGGAGGAAGAACTGGGGTGATCTGAGGTGTGAAGGAGCAGTAGTTGGATTGATCGGGGCTGTGAAGGAGCAGGAATTGGAGTGACCAGGGCTGTGATGGTGCAGGAATTGGGGTGATCTGAGGTGTGAAGGAGCAGGAATTGGGATGATCTGGGCTGTGAAGGAGCAGGAATTGGGATGATCTGGGTTGTAAAGGTGCAGGAATTGGGATGATCTACGGTGTGAAGGAGCAAAGCTCAGTATTGATTTGCTACTATTACTCAAGTGGTTTACAGCATTTACTTTATAAAGGAAGGAAGGGGAGGTCTTTGCTGATGGGTGTCTTCCTTACTGACAACTAATTCTTTTGTAATGGGGCTTGGTTCATGGTTGTGGCACAGCACTATTGACTTGAATGGAATTGAGTTTGATAGTCATCTTGATGTGCCACGTCCAATTTTCTGTGGCTGAAGGAGGCATGTGAACAGCCTCCTTCAGCCGTATTTTAGACTTTAGATGGGTGGCCAGGGGGCAGTAAATTTGGGGCTCAGCTCCTATGTAAAGAGCCTGACAGACTGACCTTTTTAGAAATCAGACATTGAAGCCTAACTCCATGTTTACTATTTGCTTCTCTAACAGATGTTCCTGCTGGGAGCACTGTGTAATCCATTCACAGGAAGCCTTGTGTTTTTTTTATCAACAAAGACTTCCTTTAATTGAGAGAGGCGAGTGGATAACATCACTATATTCCTTCCTCCCAACTTTGTATGTGTTGATAAAAGAGAAAGCTTATTGTGAAACAGTGTGATGATGAGAGGCCTTCGCTGGCCCTTATTTGTTTCATATTTGTTTCCTGTCACAGGGATTTGCTGCTACCAGCAGAGTTCTGCCTAAAGGTGATTACGTATGTTAGGCAGTATATGACATACTCCCGACCCCTGCATTACCTATGCTATATTGCACATGCCATACTCCCGACCCCTGCATTATCTATGCTATATTGCACATGCCATACTCTCGACCCCTGCATTATCTATGCTATATTGTACATGCCATACTCCCGACCCCTGCATTATCTGTGCTATATTGTACATGACATACTCCCGACCCCTGCATTATCTATGCTATATTGTACATGCCATACTCCCGACCCCTGCATTACCTATGCTATATTGCACATGCCATACTCCCGACCCCTGCATCATCTGTGCTATATTGTACATGACATACTCCCAACCCCTGCATCATCTGTGCTATATTGCACATGCCATACTCCCGACCCCTGCATTACCTGTGCTATATTGCACATGCCATACTCCCGACCCCTGCATTACCTGTGCTATATTGCACATGACATACTCCCGACCCCTGCATTATCTATGCTATATTGTACATGACATTCTCCCGACCCCTGCATTACCTATGCTATATTGCACATGACATACTCCCGACCCCTGCATTATCTATTCTATATTGTACATGACATACTCCCGACCCCTGCATTATCTATGCTATATTGTACATGACATTCTCCCGACCCCTGCATTATCTATGCTATATTGTACATGACATTCTCCCGGCCCCTGCATTATCTAAGTTATATTGTACGACATACTCCTGACCCCTGCATTACCTGTGCTATATTGCACATGACATACTCCCGACCCCTGCATTATCTATGCTATATTGTACATGACATTCTCCCGACCCCTGCATTATCTATTCTATATTGTACATGACATTCTCCCGACCCCTGCATTATCTATTCTATATTGTACATGACATACTCCCGACCCCTGCATTATCTATTCTATATTGTACATGATGTGCTCCCGACCCCTGCATTATCTATGCTATATTGTACATGACATACTCCCGACCCCTGCATTATCTATTCTATATTGTACATGACATACTCCCGACCCCTGCATTATCTATTCTATATTGTACATGACATTCTCCCGACCCCTGCATTATCTATTCTATATTGTACATGATGTGCTCCCGACCCCTGCATTATCTATGCTATATTGTACATGACATACTCCCGACCCCTGCATTATCTATTCTATATTGTACATGATGTGCTCCCGACCCCTGCATTATCTATGCTATATTGTACATGACATACTCCCGACCCCTGCATTATCTATGCTATATTGTACATGACATACTCCCGACCCCTGCATTATCTATGCTATATTGTACATGACATACTCCCGACCCCTGCATTATCTATGCTATATTGTACAACAGATGCTGTTTGCTCAGCAGTCATTGGTAATGAAGTTCTTCTACATAGTAGAGTGGGTGCAGAAAAGCATATGTAATGGTAGAGTTTACATTTCCCGGGTAGGGGGCGTGCACCACCATTCACAGTCTCAGCTGTCAATCACCAGGTCTCGTGATTACTTGCCTGCACCCGGTGAATGCCGACTATTGCCGACAGAGGGAGAGAACTGTAAGTAAACAATACAGATCTCTCCCCTGTCAGCTCCAGCACACTGCTTTGTATGGCTCTGCATAACAGAGCCATACAAAGCAGGGTGCTTACAGTGAAGCACAAACACAGGCACACAGTTAACCCTTTGATCACCCCAGATGTTAACCCCTTCCTGCCCAGTGCCATACGTACAGTGTCAGTGCTTTTTATTAGCACTGATCACTATATTGGTGTCACTGGGGATATCAATGACACCAAGTCAGTTCCCCCCCAGTGTCAGAATGCCCATCGCAGTCCCGCTATAAGTCGCTGATCGCCACCATTACTAGTAAGAAAAATATAAAATCCCAGTATCTGTACCACCATTTGTAGACGCTATAACTTTCACGTAAACCAATTAATTTACACGTATTGGGATTTTTAAAAATTCATAACAAAATTTGATATTTAAAATTTTTGTACTGGATATGTTTAATGGCAAAAAGTCAAAAATAGTTTTTTTTTCTCAAAATTGTTGGTCTTTTTTTTGTTTAAAGTGCAAAAAATAAAAAAACCACACAGGAAATCAAATACCACCGAAAGAAAGCTATATTTGTGGGGAAAAAAGGACATTTATTTATTTGGGTGCAGAGTTGCATGACCGCGCAATTGTCAGTTAAAATAACGCAGCGCTGTATCGCAGAAAATGGCCTTTTCAGGAAGGGGGGGGGAATCCTCTGGAGGGCGAGTGGTTAAAGCATCTTTTTTGAGTACAAGGACTGTCATATGTTATAGGATCAAGTTTAAGAGCAAGTTGTCGCACCCACAATTTGTCACATCATGACAGGCGTGCTGTTCGATTAATGTACCTTAGGTGCCCAAGGCTGAAACCCCCCCCCCCCAGAAAAAAAAATATCTAGGGCCCTAAACCTTGTGGACGGCCTTCCCAGAAGAGTTGAAGCTGTTATAGCTGCAAAGGGGGGGGCCAACCCAATATTGAACCCTAGGGACTGAGACTGGGGGGCCATTATAGGTCATGTGTGTGGAAAGGGCGGGGCCAACTCAATATTGAACCCTACGGACTAAGACTGGGGGGCCATTAAATGTCATGTGTGTGGGAAGGGCGGGGCCAACTCAATATTGAACCCTACGGACTAAGACTGGGGGGCCATTAAATGTCATGTGTGTGGAAAGGCCGGCCGACCAATACTTTTGTCAATATAGTGCAGCCTTTCTCAACCAGTGTGCCTTGAGGTTTCTTCAGTAACCAAAAACTTGCATACAAGCCAGCGGGTGACACTGTACTGCTAGGGTGACAGTGTTTTTAAAAAAACATAAATAATAATATAAAAACAAAATAAAAATGTAAAAAATTTTTTTTAATAATTATAATTTTTGGTTATACAATATTTTGGGTTAATTTTGTTTTACTAAAAATATAGCTGAATACATTTTGGCCAAGATTTATGAAGAAAGGTGATTTATTTGCAAAAATGTATAAGAAAAACACTTTTTTTTTCAAAACGTTTTCATTTATATAGCAAAAAAAATTAAAATCCCAGTGGTGAATAAATACCACCAAAATAAAGTTTTATCTGTCTCATAAAATGCTAAAAAATTAATCTGGGTACAGTGTTGCATGACCGTGCAATTGTCATTCAAAGTGTGATAGCGCTGAAAGCTGAAAATTGGCCTGGGCAGGAAGGGGGTAAAAGTGTCCGGACTGGAAGTGGTTAAGTAAAGTCAAAAGTCCCGGTTTATCTTGAATGCCCCTCATACTTAAGATCTCTCCACTGCTTGTCCCTTACTGGATGAAAGATTATTTGACATAACTCCGAGAGTGCAGAAGTAGTTTCTAATGCGTCTTGCAGGACATCCAATCCACATGCTTGTTTAAGGATGGTGTCAAGTGTTGTCTTCTAAATTTATGAGGTTCACACAGAAACAGTTCATAAGACAAATCTGTTGACCTATATCAATTATGGAGGACGTATGACCAGTGTATATTTATGTGTACTTTTCCCGCAGCAACTAAAGGCTCCATGTATACGGGACACTTCTGAACGATGGAAACTGACTGCTGGAAAACGCAGGTTAAAAAAACATCTGTTTAGCCTCGTTTGTATAAGGTGTTTATGCGCGTTTGCGTTTAGAATGGTTTTTTAAAGATAATCACAGCAGAACCTTCCAAATGCCCAGAATGTACTGAAAAGTGGTAAATTATTAACTATTTCAAACAGTTTCAAAGAAATACAGAGAGTAGAAGCAGAGACAGCAGTATGTGTTGAGATTAGGTGAGGAGTGAGTTGCTCATTAACATTTCTTTTGTTTCCAAGGGTGGGAAAGGTGTCTGGTGGAGGGAGTCATTAAGGCCACCTGGCAGGGGGTCTTCATGAGGAATTTGAGGTGTGAATGGTCATTAACATATCTTTTGTTTCCAAGGGTGGGAGAGGTCTGAAGTGTGAATGTCCATTAACATATCTTTTGTTTCCAAGGGTGGGAGAGGTCTGAGGTGTGAATGGTCATTAACATATCTTTTGTTTCCAAGGGTGGAAGAGGTCTGAGGTGTGAATTGGTCATTAACATATCTTTTGTTTCCAAGGGTGGGAGAGGTCTGAGGTGTGAATGGTCATTAACATATCTTTTGTTTCCAAGGGTGGAAGAGGTCTGAGGTGTGAATTGGTCATTAACATATCTTTTGTTTCCAAGGGTGGGAGAGGTCTGAGGTGTGAATGGTCATTAACATATCTTTTGTTTCCAAGGGTGGGAGAGATCTGAGGTGTGAATGGTCATTAACATATCTTTTGTTTCCAAGGGTGGGAGAGGTCTGAGGTGTGAATTGGTCATTAACATATCTTTTGTTTCCAAGGGTGGGAGAGGTCTGAGGTGTGAATGGTCATTAACATATCTTGGTAGGAACATCCTGTGTTCCTGTAGGAACAAGCTTGGTAGGAACATCCTGTGTTCAGTGTTTTGTCCATCTGAGTACCTTGAAATGGTACTCAGAAATGGTACTCATGATGAAAGCATCTGGAACAGGAAGAGTTAAAAAAAAAATTGAAACTGCTTATAAACGCGATTAGCTGCATTTGCAAGTGTATTGCTTTTGAAACGCTGATAAAATATACTCCTAAACACAAGTTTTCTGCGTTCATAAAAACGACTGTAAACTCAACTGCCTGTAAATCTGTGAATGTCAGTTTATCAGCTGCAGTGTCCATGGAACCCTTACAGTTCTTTTCCAGACAGATGCATTTATGCGGATAAGGATATTTGTTACAGATGACAGAAATCCAGCTGAATACTTGTAAATGTTACAATGAACAACAACCCTCAGAGTCACATTTAAGATACTTCATATCAAGCATGGAGATCCCACAACGTCCAGCACATGTCCGATCTATAATACGCACCTAGGTAGCTTCCATGCGTGCAATAATGTGAGTCATGATCTATACCTGTGCTCCCATATTAATGACAGGAAAAATCTCTCCCAGCCAAAATAACTGCCCTTGAAATTTAGTGTACTGGAAGGGTTTCTGACTGGCTGACAAAACACTTTTGATCTTAAAAGATTTCACTTGTCATTACTATAGATAACAATTAGGGTCACTATAGTGTTTACAAGGTAATCAAGTCATCCTTTCACCATATAATAGGAGTCTAATTACCATCAATAAATACTTCTTGCATGGTCAAATCACATTCTTTATCATCCTTAAACATGGAAACAATGTAGCCTTTGGAATGTCTAATTAGATAAACAGGGTATTCCCCAAATACCAAGGTGACCTGCATAAAATTTAACATAGCAAAGAGTTCTTTTGATGTGTAAAGTGGTCTTGTCACTGATCTGTCCCAGAATGAACAGTATGTGTTTCAATATCTTCAATCTATATATATATATATTACACACAATATACTACATCAAGTTCATACAATCAGCATAGTCAGTGGTCAGCAATAGGATCCTGAACCTAGCATCTAACATACTGTATATGAGATCTGTATATATTATAATTCGGACACTTACCTGTCCTGTGTCCTGTAGGTAGGCAAGAGACTGTACGGAGCACCCAGGAGAGGCAGAACAAGAAGATGGATCTTCTCATCATAATACAGTCCGGGAAGATCAGAGCTGGGAAGTGAGGATGTGGAGCGAGAGGGAGCACTCGGCGAATGACGGCTTCAGTGTAGCTGCAAACTTCAGAATGGGAAGAAGGGGTGGAGACTATGTTATGACTAAGCGATGACTCACCTTCTCCGCAATGAAAAAACAAACAGTTCTCAGCTTCTAGTGGAAGTGTTACTTTGTGTAACTATATGCTGCTGCCTGCAGTCATTTGCGGTAAAATGTTTCCTTTGCAGGTTAACATGTGAATTGTTACTTCAAATTCCTAAACAATTACCATATTTTTCGCTCCATAAGATGCACCTGACCATAAGATGCACCTAGGTTTTATAGGAGGAAAACAAGAAACAAAATATTCTGAACCAATGGACTGCAGACATAGTACAGGAGATGACCAGAGACTGTGAATATACTACAGATGACCAGAGACTGCAGACACAGTACAGGAGATGACCAGAGACTGCAGACACAGTACAGGAGATGACCAGAGACTGCAGACATAGTACAGGAGATGACCAGAGACTGCGGACACAGTACAGGGGATGACCAGACACTGCAGACATAGTACAGGAGATGGTCAGAGACTGCGGACACAGTACAGGAGATGACCAGAGACTGCAGACATAGTACAGGAGATGACCAGAGACTGCAGACATAGTACAGGAGATGACCAGAGACTGCGGACACAGTACAGGGGATGACCAGACACTGCCGACACAGTACAGGGGATGACCAGAGACTGCGGACATAGTACAGGAGATGGTCAGAGACTGCAGACACAGTACAGGGGATGACCAGAGACTGCAGACACAGTACAGGAGAGATGACCAGAAACTGCAGACATAGTACAGGAGATGACCAGAGACAGCAGACATAGTACAGGAGATGATCAGAGACTGTGGACACAGTACAGGGGATGACCAGAGACTGCAGATATAGTACAGGAGATGATCAGAGACTGCGGACACAGTACAGGGGATGACCAGACACTGCCGACACAGTACAGGAGATGGTCAGAGACTGCGGACACAGTACAGGAGATGGTCAGAGGCTGCCGACACAGTACAGGGGATGACCAGAGACTGCAGACACAGTACAGGGGATGACCAGAGACTGCAGACACAGTACAGGGGATGACCAGAGACTGCAGACACAGTACAGGGGATGACCAGAGACTGCAGACACAGTACAGGGGATGGTCCAGAGACTGCAGACACAGTACAGGGGATGGTCAGAGACTGCAGACATAGTACAGGGGATGGTCAGAGACTGCAGACACAGTACAGGGGATGGTCAGAGACTGCAGACACAGTACAGGGGATGGTCAGAGACTGCAGACACGGTACAGGGGATGGTCAGAGACTGCAGACACAGTACAGGGGATGACCAGAGACTGCAGACACAGTACAGGGGATGACCAGAGACTGCAGACACAGTACAGGGGATGACCAGAGACTGCAGACACAGTACAGGGGATGACCAGAGACTGCAGACACAGTACAGGGGATGACCAGAGACTGCAGACACAGTACAGGAGATGACCAGAGACTGCAGACATAGTACAGGAGATATAAACCATATAAATGCTGCGCTACATTCAAACTAATTTAGGTGAATGTGGAATTCAATAACTCAAATCAAAATAATGACAATGATAATGAATATAAATGTGCTTAATGATTACAAAATGATGACAAAACACAAACTTAAATCTATACGCATGTGCATAAAAAATGCACATACATATATTACATCACACGTGCAAAAATGTGAAGTGAAATGATAACTAAATGATAAACGCAAACTCAAAGTCCAATAATGGAATATTGAAGGTGAAAAAAAAAAAAACTGTAAACAGTGTTTCCAATAATACTGTAAAGTGACCACAGGTGCAACAAATCGTGCAGATATCTGAGTGTAGATAGAGCTTGTGAATCCAACCACCTTCTGGATTAGCCTCTCACCTCATCACTTCGACCCTTGCGGGTCAAAGAGCAGTAATGGATCCCTCTCACAGATCCTCCAGGCACCAAAGCACTCCAAGCCCACTTCTCAGGATATAATATTCCCACTCAGCTCTTCTCCAGGTATAGGTGAAATATCAATTTCTCAGAACAAAACAGAGGAATCCTCCCATAGTGTAGTATGTTTATTATACCATAGGAACATAAAATCTTTGGTAAAAAATGCACTTACGTAGCAGCCAGTCCACATTAGACCCTCATGCTCTCAAATGAGGATATATCTATGTTTGTTGGGTGTACAGCTGAATCCACAGGTGTACCAAGATGGCCGCCACGCCGCAAATACGTCACCGCGCTACGCCGACGCGTTACGTCACAATATCACGTATTATGTTTCTCCTTGTAGCCGGGTCTGGACGGTGCCATAGTCGTTAGCCAGGACGGTGCAGTGCAGGGCGGTGCACCCCGGAAGCTGGCCCCAGAATTCGGCTGATTGCTGAACTCGTCCTCCCGAATCACCAACACTTAACCCCTTCCTGACCGATGTGCGTTGGTATCAGTGAGCGGATATCACGGGATGGCGGCTAGGATCGTCCAATATTCATCTCCCCCGGAGATGGCCTCTTCCTGGGCAAGGCGGTGACCCGGCACACCCCGAGGACTCCGCAGTTCTGTCACCTCAAAGCCGAGGACAGCCAATACCTGGAGAAGAGCTGAGTGGGAATATTATATCCTGAGAAGTGGGCTTGGAGTGCTTTGGTGCCTGGAGGATCTGTGAGAGGGATCCATTACTGCTCTTTGACCCGCAAGGGTCGAAGTGATGAGGTGAGAGGCTAATCCAGAAGGTGGTTGGATTCACAAGCTCTATCTACACTCAGATATCTGCACGATTTGTTGCACCTGTGGTCACTTTACAGTATTATTGGAAACACTGTTTACAGTTTTTTTTTTCACCTTCAATATTCCATTATTGGACTTTGAGTTTGCGTTTATCATTTAGTTATCATTTCACTTCACATTTTTGCACGTGTGATGTAATATATGTATGTGCATTTTTTATGCACATGCGTATAGATTTAAGTTTGTGTTTTGTCATCATTTTGTTATCATTAAGCACATTTATATTCATTATCATTGTCATTATTTTGATTTGAGTTATTGAATTCCACATTCACCTAAATTAGTTTGAATGTAGCGCAGCATTTATATGGTTTATATTTACTTGATCACTGGTATATGATTTAATGTTAGCAGCTGTTTGGGGTTCATATATTATTTTAGTTTGTTTAAACACACATTTGGAGCGCAGGAGGGTCACACCATTATAGTACAGGAGATGACCAGAGACTGCAGACACAGTACAGGAGATGACCAGAGACTGCAGACACAGTACAGGAGATGACCAGGGACTGCAGACACAGTACAGGAGATGACCAGAGACTGCAGACACAGTACAGGGGATGGTCAGAGACTGCAGACACAGTACAGGGGATGGTCAGAGACTGCAGACATAGTACAGGGGATGGTCAGAGACTGCAGACACAGTACAGGGGATGGTCAGAGACTGCAGACACAGTACAGGGGATGGTCAGAGACTGCAGACACAGTACAGGGGATGGTCAGAGACTGCAGACACAGTACAGGGGATGGTCAGAGACTGCAGACACAGTACAGGGGATGGTCAGAGACTGCAGACACAGTAAAGGAGATGACCAGAGACTGCAGACATAGTACAGGGGATGGTCAGAGACTGCAGACATAGTACAGGGGATGGTCAGAGACTGCAGACACAGTACAGGGGATGGTCAGAGACTGCAGACATAGTAAAGGAGATGACCAGAGACTGCAGACACAGTACAGGGGATGACCATTACTATATAATTTGATTTATACAAGTTTTTATAAGGCAAAGTGAGTTTTACCCCTAAATACTTTAATTCTCTCTCTCTCCACACAAAGGGAAATTCCCCTTGTATCCCTCTTTTTTCTATATTTGGAAGGTTTATATTTAATGTCTGTTTTAGACGGTTAATTTTTAAGTTTGACATCTCTCCATATTCTTTCAAAGCCCTCATTAAGTTAGGGAGCGTTATCCTAGGATTTCCTACATAAAACAATAAATCATCTGCAAATGCGGCAACCTTATTGTTAGGGACCAGCCGGTGGTAGCCTCTAGCGTTCCACAGACCAGAATTCCCCAGGGGGTGCGGAATCTAAGTTCCGACCTGCTTGTTCACCAGAGCCCCTGATGGTGGGGATGGATTTGGAGCAAGCCGAGACCAGGACGCGACCCCTGGGTGCAACCAGTTGTGGTAGAGGCACCTGTAGGTGGTACGTAGCAGGTGAGAGTCTGATGTGAGGAGGTAGAGTAAGCGAGGTCAGACAGGCCAGGTCGGAAACAGCGGAGGCAGGTCGGTACAAACGTCAGGCAGAAGAATAAACGGGTCACGGTCCGGGTTTGGCAACAGGAGATCAAAAGTGCAGGAGCAGGCAGGAGAATGGTCAGGCAAGCCAGGGGTCAGAGCAGGAGAAGTCAGCAGATCAGGATCAGGCAAGGTCAGCAGCAGAGTAAACTCACAGGAACACAGGAAAGACCATACAGCACTTGAGCATTGCAAGAGCTGGGTTTAAATAGCCCGCCCGACTCCTGACAGGCGCTCCTGGGTCCTAGTGCTTGTCCGGCGCTGTCATTGGTGACAGGCGTGCCTGGGTCCTAGTGCCCACCTGCCTGTACGTTTTGTCAGGACTCTACACATGTGCGGCTTCGATCGCCGCAGCGATCTTCCCTTTCCCTGACATTGCCCCCCCTTACGGGCAGCCTCCGGATGCCCAATCGGTTTCTCCTTTGAGGCTGGTTGTGAAGGAACTCCCGAATTAACTGAGGGGCATGAACATTTCGAGCAGGTTCTCAAGAGTTTTCCTCTGGCCCATAGCCTTTCCACTTGATGAGATACTGTGTTTGCCCCCCCCCCCTCCTCCTGCAGTCAGTAATAGCCTAATTCCTCTTCCCCATCGATGTCTATAGCCTCTGGGGGTCTAGATCTACGATCTGTAAAGGGATCTGCTACAGCGGGTTTCAGTAGGGACACATGAAACACAGGATAGATTTTGAAGGACTCGGGGAGTGCCAGCTTATATGCTACCTCATTAACCTTACGCTCTATCCGGAAAGGACCCACAAATTTGGGTGCCAACTTTCTCGATGGGCACGCCAGTTTCAGATTGGTAGTGGCCAGCCACACCTGGTCCCCTGGATGTATAACCAATTCCCCCTTCTCTTTCTATCAAATATCCTTTTACTGTCCTCCTGGGCTTTTGCCATGGTTTCTTGTAATAACTTGTTATTGGTTGTAAAGAAATTCAGGGTCTCTTGAGCTGCTGGGACTGGTTTTACCGGGATCAAATCAGGTAAGATGAGGGATGGAAGCCATAGTTGGCGAAGAACAGGGATTGCTTAGTGGCAGAGTGGCAAGCATTATTGTATGCAAATTCAGCTAGGGGTAAAAGTGCCAGCCAGTTGTCCTGGAGGAACGATGTATAGCACCTAAGGTACTGTTCTAGTGTTTGGTTGGTTCGCTCAGTTTGACCATTTGTTTGCGGCTGGTATGCTGAGGAGAATGAAAGTTCAATTTCCAACCCTTCGCACAAAGCCCTCCAAAACCTTGAAGTGAACTGAACACCCCGATCAGATACAATGTTTTTTGGCACTCCATGTAGCCTTACGATCTCTCTGATAAATACCTGTGCCGTTTCTGAAGCTGATAGTGTACCTCTCAATGGAAGGAAGTGAGCCATCTTGGACAACCGATCTACCACTACAAAGATCGCAGTATGGTTTTGTGATGGCAGTAATTCCACCACAATGTCCATTGCGATCATACTCCACTCAAGGTCTGTCGGGCACCGGCAGTGGTCGCAGCAGGCCCCAAGCCTTGTCTCTGGTGGCCTTGTTCCTGCTGCAGACGGCACAGGATTTGACATACATTTCGCAATCTTTGGCCATGCTTGGCCACCAAAACATGGGTTGGAGCAAGTCCAATGTCTTGTGTACCCCAAAGTGGCCTGCTAACGGGTGGTCATGGCAATAGCCTAAAACCAGAGCTCGCATCTCGTCGGGTACCAGGATCTGCTCCCCCCCCCCTCCACAAGAGACCTTCCTTGTTCTGCAATGAGACTCCAGGTGGCCTAGGAGTCCCCGTGAAAGCAGCTTGAAGTCTAGTTAGGAGTTTGAGCTGAAGTAGCAAAAAGCTACTCACCGGCAGAATATTATCAGGTTTGGCTGTCTCCCCAGGGTCCTCAAACATCCAGGAGAGAGCATCCAGTTTATTATTTTTAGATCCGGGCCGATACATGATGTGCAGAGTAAACCTTGAGAAGAACAATGCCCATCTGGCCTGACGCGGCCTGAGGCGTTTTGCTGTCCTCAGATATTCTAGATTTTTATGGTCAGTATAGACCAGGATGGGATGCAATGCCCCTTCCAATAGCGATTAAGACAGCACTGGAGGAATGGAGATACCTAACAACTCCCGATCTCCGAAATCGTAATTCTTTTCTGATGGGGAGAGTTTTCTGGAAAAGAAAGCCACTGGGTGCATCAGCTCCTTCACTCCTATTCTTTGCGACAGAATAGCTCCTACTGCATTTTCCGAAGCATCTACCTCCAGAATGTAAGGTAATGAAGAGTCAGGATGACTCAAAATAGGAGCTGTCATGAATAGTTTTTTCAAGGCTTCAAAGGCGGTCTGTGCCTCAGGTGTCCATCGGAAATGCACCCCCACCTTAGTGAGCTGAGTGATGGGAGTTACCAGGCCCGAGAAATTTTTAATAAATTTCCTGTAAAAATTGGCGAAGCCAATAAATCGCTCGACCCCCTTTTTATCTGTGGGGACTGGCCATTCTAAAACTGCAGATATTTTTTGGGGATCCATTGCAACCCCATCGGTTGAGATGATCAACCCCAAAAGGGGAATGCTGCTCTGCTCAAAGCTGCATTTTTCAGCTTTAGCATACAGCCCATGCTTGCGCAGCCACTCCAGTACACTCCTGACGTGATCTCTGTGTCTCCAGGGATGAGGAAAAAATCAGGATGTCATCCAGATACACAATCACATACATGTCCAGGATGTCCCTAAAAATGTCATTCACAAAGTGTTGGAATGTAGTCGGTGCATTACAGAGATCGAATGGCATAACAAGGTACTCAAAGTGCCCAAAGCGAATGCGGAAGGCGGTCTTCCACTCATTCCACTCCTGAATGCGCACCAGATTATAGGCTCCCCTGAGGTCTAGTTTGGTAAAGATGGAGGCCGTCTTTAGTCTCTGAAATAATTCAGGGACTAAGGGAAGGGGTTACCGGTTCTTCACGGTGATCTTATTCAGGTCCCTATAGTCTACGCAGGGCCTCAGGGACTGGTCCTTCTTCTCTAAGAAAAAGATTCCCGCCCCGGCTGGTGAAGTGGAGGGGCAGACTGTCATCAATGTATTCTTTTAGGGCGCCCAACTCTCGTTCAGACAGCGGGAAGATTCGGCCGAAGGGAATCTTGGATCCCGGGAGCAGGTCAATAGGGCAGTCATAGGCCCGGTGCGGAGGGAGAATCTCTGCACCTCGCGGGCCGAACATGTCAAGGAAATGATGGTATGCGGAGGGCACAGTCTGTGCTAGATCTGTATCTGTATTCACACACAACAAAGTTGGGGGCCCTGGTGATGACTTTAGGAGACAGTGCTCCTGGCAGTATAGTGAGTGAAATTGAACAGATCCAGTCTTCCAGTTAATTTGGGGATCAAGAGCCCGTAACCATGGGAGCCCCAAAATCACTGTAAATAGAGGGGACGCAAAAGCGCCCAAGCGGAGGAGTTCCTGGTGGTGGCCTGCTACTGTGGTGCACAAAGGAGGGGTCTCTCGATCTACCAACCCTGATTTAATTTGTGAACCATCAGCCAGAAAAATATTCAACCCTCGTTCTTTGGACAATAACGGAATTCGTTGCTGAGCTGCAAAGTTAAGGTCCACAAAGCAACTGCAGGCCCCAGAATCAAGAATAGCCATTATCTGCACAGTTCTTCCTGGGAGCTGGAACGAGATGGGCACGACTACATGAGTAGGATCATCTACACAGGTTGGAGACATAGAAAAAATGGTAGAGTACTTACAGAGCTTCTCAGGACAGGAACGCACCATGTGACCTGCTGCTCCGCGGTATAGGCATAGATAATTCACTCTGTGTCTGTGGCGTTCCTCAGCCGTGAGAGATGGCTGCATTAAACCAAGTTGCATAGGCTCTGTTCTGTCCGCAGGTTCAGGACTCCGATTGCTGACTGCAGGATGTGATGAGATTGGGACCCGTGGTAACATCCATGTAGGCCTTGACCCTTGACCAGACCTTTCTTGCCTTCGTTCCCGTAACCTACGGTCAATCTGAATTGCCAGGGTGATTAATTTCTCCAAAGAATCAGGCACACCTACCCTGGCCAATTCATCCTTTAGGGGCTCGAATAATCCTAGGCGGAACTGATGGCGCAGTGCTGCATCATTCCATTGCGTATCTCCAGACCAACACCTGAATTCTGAGACATAATCCTCTGCTACCCGGTGTCCCTGCTGCAGAGAATGTAGGGCTGCTTCGGCTGAAGCAGCTCGCTGAGGATCGTCATATAATTGTGCCATCGCCTTGAAAAATTCAGCCACAGAGTTCACATGTGGATGGCGAGCCTCCAAAAGACGATGTGCCCAGGCCTGGGGTTCACCCTGGAGCAAGGATATCACGAATCCCACCTTCAGAGATTCGGATGCAAATCAGCGGAGCAGGTCAGTACAAAACAGCAGGCAGAAGAATAAACGGGTCACGGTCCAGGTTTGGCAACAGGAGATCAAAAGTGCAGGAGCAGGCAGGAGAATGGTCAGGCAAGCCAGGGGTCAGAGCAGGAGAAGTCAGCAGATCAGGATCAGGCAGGGTCAGCAGCAAAGTAAACTCACAGGAACACAGGAAAGGCCATACGGGCACTTGAGCATTGCAAGAGCTGGGTTTAAATAGCCGCCCGACTCCTGGCAGGCGCTCCTGGGTCCTAGTGCTTGCCCGGCGCCGTCATTGGTGACAGGCGCGCCTGGGTCCTAGTGCCCGCCTGCCTGTACATTTTGTGAGGACTCTACGCATGTGCGGATTCGATCACCGCAGCAATCTTCCCTTTCCCTGACACTTATGCTCTATATTTCCCACCCATATTCCTTTTATGTCTGCGTTTTTCCTTATTGTTGCTAACAGTGATTCCAAGGACAGAACATACAACAATGGGGACAGTGGGCAGCCCTGTCTTGTTCCGTTTGTCATCTCAAATGACTCCGACATCTCCCCATTTACCATAACCACTGTAGAGGGGCTCTTATACAACTTTCCTATCCACGGTCTCATTCTAGCACCCACTCCCAGGATCTCCAATGTATCCATCATATATCCCCAATTAACTCTATCAAATGCCTTCTCTGCATCCACTGAAAGAGCCACCACTGGCATCTTTCCCTTTCTACTTTTCGGAATAAGCAACAATGATCTCAACCCATTATCTCTACTCTCTCTCCCCTGGACAAAACCCACCTGATCTTCATGTATCCATTCGGGCATTAAATCTTTCAATCTGTTTGCTAAGATCTTTGCATAAATCTTCATATCTATATTTAATAATGATATTGGTCTATAGCTTGAACATTGGGTGGGGTCTTTTCCTTCCTTATAAATGAGGACCGCCTGAGCCTGCAGTGATTCTCGTCTCATATCCATCTCTTCCCCCAAGGCGTTGAAATAGGACTTCAATTTAGGTATTAACAATTCACTATATTTTTTATAATATCTAACAGTATACCCATCTGGTCCTGGGCTTTTGACTGTCATAGAATTTTTTTAATGCTATCTTTATTTCTTCATAAGTAATTTCAGATTATAGAGAATTCAAAAGATCTTCATTTAATTTCAGTAGTCCTGCATTTTTTAAATATATTCTTTTTTTCTACATTTGTTATTCCATCCTTACATGTTAAATCTTGGGGGACAATGTTATAAAGTTTGCTATAATAATCCCTAAACACTTTCACAATATCTTTAGCTGAGTGAACCAGTTCTCCCTTGGGGTTCTTTATTTTCTCTATATAATTCCTATTTTTCTTTTTCCTCAAAGCTCTCACTAAAAACTTTCCTGTTCTATCCCCCCATCTATATCTTTCACATTATACTTTGTTAAAGACTCTCTTCTTCTCCTCTTCCATCATAATCTCTAATTCTTCTTTCTGTTCCTTTACCTTCTGCATTATCTCTTTCGTTATATTCTTTTTATGCATTTGTTCAACCTCCGCCAGTTCTTTTAGAAGCCTACTGAACTTCTCTGTCCTTTCCCTTTTCTTTCTAGCCCCAATTGCAATAAAGACTCCTTATGGGCCTCCCACACTGTAGTCTCCGACACATCTCCCGTTTCATTTTTCTCAAAATATCTCTTAATCTCCTCTCCAATCCTTTGCTCAGTCTCTGGATCCATTAGGAGAGCCTCATTCAACTGCCACATCGACCGTCCTGGAGGCCTTCTTCCCCATCCTACTTTCATTGCAACCGGGGCATGGTCTGAGAGTGACATTACCTCTATTGTCACTCTAACCAAAGACTCTATTAACCATTAGCCGCCCAGCCAATGGCCGTTTGGCGGCTTCAAAAGCGCTGCTGCACTCCGGGTGCACGCCATTTGGCGTGCTCCCGCACATGCGCAGTTTGCGCTAATGCAGAGCGGCACAGCGGCGCGATCTGTCACCGGCCACGTACCTCGGACACGGCCGATGACAGATCTGAGTACCGGCCCCCGTTGCTGGTACCATGTGACCTGCTGTGACGAATCACAGCAGGTCACATGACAGTTGTATACAATGGATGGCTTCATTCATGCCATTCATTGTATACTAGTGCCTAGCTGTGAATGGTCACAGCTAATCACATGTACATGTCATGTGATTAGCTGTGACCAAATCACAGCTAAGCACAAAAAAAAAAAGAAAAAAAAAAAAGCTGAATGAATCGATTTCATTCAGGTAAATGCTTGCTTATAGCAAAGTAATTCTTTGCTATAAGCAAATTGTGTAAAAAAAAAATACTGATCACTTCCCCAAAGTAGTACAATGTTACTATGGTAACACTGTACTACTTTGGTCATAGTAAAATATGAAAAAAAATCATAAAAAAAATGTAATAAAAAATTTAAAATAATAAAAAAATTAAAAAAAATTAAAAAAAATATATATATTTTTTTTTCATACTGTCACCAGTCAGTGTCCCTGTTCACTGCCATGCCAGTTATATGATGACGCTGTACTGCACTGGTGACTGTATGTAAAAAAAAAATAGTGAAAATAATTTTTTTAATTTTTTAATTTTCCGAAAAATTATGACAAAAAAAATACAACTTCAAAAAACTCGCCATTCCTCTTATGAAGTACGTCGGACTGTCTACTCTGCAAAAAGGGGTCATTTGGGGGATATCTGTACTGTTCTGACATTTGGGGGATATCTGTACTGTCCTTACATTTGGGGGATATCTGTACTGTCCTGACATTCTTGGACCTCAAGAAATTAGATTGGCTGTCAGTACTTCAGGATTGATCAATATTCAGATCTATACCATAGTTTGTGAACTCTATAACTTTCCTACAAACTAAATAATACATCCTAATTTGGGTTATTTTCACCAAAGACGTGTAGCAGAATACATCTCGGCCTAAATTTATGAAGAACAATTATTTATTTGTAAACTTTTATAACAGAAACAAAGAAAAACGTGTTTTTTTTTCAAAATTTTTGGTCTTTTTTTGTTAATTTAGCAAAAAATAAAAACCCCAGCGGTGATTAAATACCACCAAAAGAAAGCTCTAGTTGTGTGAAGAAAATGATAAAATTTTAGTTTGGGTACAATGTTGTATGACCGCGCAATTGTCATTCAAAGTGTGAGAGCGCTGAAACGTGAAAAATGGCCTGGGCAGGAAGGTGTAAAATTGCCCGGTATTGAAATGGTTAATCAGTGATCTATCAGTATGTAGTCCAGTCTAGAATACATCTCATGGGCCCTTGAGAAGAAGGAATAGTCTCTATCGTTCATGTGTATAGTTCTCCAACTATCTACCAGCTGATACTCCCTTATCGCTTTCCTCAGTACTTTTAGGGACTTACTACCCTCTCTTTGTGTAGATGAAGTAGTATCCATTTGTGGGTCCATACATAAAGTCCCCAGCTACTATCAAATTAGAGAGGAATTAAAGAGACTAAAGGGAGGAAATCGGTCCTGGTTGAGAGGTATAAATTTGATAAAAATGGGTTGTAGTTCCCAAAATTCTATATAAATTCCAAATGGTCCCTATTAAGCTTCCAGAGGTATATTTTAAGATAATGAAAAAGATAAGATTTATTTGGAGAAATAAAAAACCTAGAGTATCTTATGAAGTGATAACTAGAAATAAAGAGAACGGCGGATTGGGAGTGCCTGACTTTAAGAGATATTATAATGCAGTTATTTTGGCTAGAATATTTGACTGGACAAATAATGTAAAAGGGAAAAGTTGGGTCACAATAGAAAATTCACTTAGTGGTAATAATTTAAGTAGGAGTATATGGGTGCCTACGGAGTATAGAGGATTAAAAGAAAGCACGAGCGTGTATACTTTAAATGTGTTAAGAGTGTGGGATAAAATGCAAAGACAGTTAACCTCCTCGGCGGTCTGATTCTTTCCAATTTTTTGTGCTGAAAGCGGTACCATTTTTTTGCATAGAAATATGTAGTTTTTTATTGTAGGCTTTAATTCTTAGGAATAACTCACTGAAATCTGTCCGAACAAGAGTCTATTAAACATCCCGGGGATGATAAAATTTGAAACACGAAATCATAAATTATAATTTAATAAATAATCATAAAAAATAATAATATAATAATAATAAATTTAATTCAATAATATAATCAAACCAAAAACACTGAAATTTGAAATACAGAGGCAAATTCGAACATTGTTGAGCAAAGTCGCAGAATCGTTTTCAGTGTCTGATGAGGAATTTCCCCCACGAATCATTATCACTCAATTCTGCAAGTGGTTCTAATTTACTATCGCTGTTCTCTAGCTGGTCTAAAACCGCTTTTGACGTAAAGCGACGCTTTTTGGACTTTTCTAAGTTTCCAGGCAGAAAGAACATTCAAAATGCAGGCAGGGCGCCGGACAAAGCAGTAGGGACAAAATGTATGTGAAATGCATTGAAATAGCAATGACAGCAAAAATTACATTTTTTAAAAAATTCAAATTTGCCGCCGGTTCCGGCGCCCGTATGTCCCGACGTCACAGGGACCGGAACACAGAAGCCGGATGCCGGCATCGGCCGGAGGAGATGGCCGGGGACACTGCAGGGGACACATCATGGGAGCGAAGGACAAGGTAAGTGCTGCAGGGACCCACAGAGCAACGCCGCATGGTAAGCCCGAGTGTAGCTCGGGGTTATCGCTTTTGGTATAGAAATTTTACCCCGAGCTACACTCGGGAACACCGCTAAGGAGGTTAAAGTGGGAGTTTAACTCATTCCTGATTCCATTGAGAAATTCAGGGTTCTTCCCGCCAGGTAGGGAGGAGGTTTCAGGAAAATGGATCAGGCATGAGGGAGCCCAGTTGAGAGATATATTGACAGGTGTAGAATTGAGAACACTTAAGGATTTGAAAAAGGAAGAGGGAAAGATTTTCACTAGGATAGATAGTTGGAGTTATAATCAATTAAAATGTTTTGTGGGGAAATTGCCTAAGCCTTTGAGAGAGAGTATAGACTGGAACTTGTTTGAGAAGTTGTTGGGATCACGAGGTGATGGGAAACATGGCACGGCAAAAATTTATAAAATTCTCACTGAGTTAGATATAGGTGGAAAAAAATTCATGTATATAGAAAAAAATGGGCAAGAGATCTGGGTGTGGAGATAGATGAGGTTAAACAGAAAAAAATATTTAGATTGGTTCATGGGAGCTGGAAATTAATTTTAAATGTTTGACAAGAGGATATATTACACCGAGTATAGAACATAAGATGAGTGGGGAGAAATCACCTTTTTGTTGGCGGGGGTGTGGAGAGATAGCCACGTTTTATCACGTATGGTGGGAATGTCCAAAGATACAAGTATTCTGGAGAAAAGTGGTACACCAAATTGGAATGATTACGGAAGTTGATGTTAGTCTGGACCCTGGAACCTGCCTTTTACATAATACAGAAAGAACAGTAAATAAATATAATATATAACAGTATATAAAATATAATCAGGAGCATGGTACTTTTTAAATGCAGACAAGGGATTGATTCCAAAGTCTTGGCGTCAAGTAGAAGCTCCAAAAAAAAAAGACTGGATAGATAGAATGGACCATATTGTAAGATTAGAGAAACTGTTTTATACCCAGGAAGATGGTTTGGTGATATACCATGCGAAATGGAAAAAATGGGAAGAGTTTAATCAAGGGTGAGCGGATGAGAATAAGGCTTCTCTTTTTCCTGCCCCTCTGTGGTGAGAACACGATTTAGAGCCTCCTTTTCTCTTGCCAAAGAGCGGTAGTCGAAGGGTGGGGTGGGAGGGATGGGAGGGGGGTGACTTTGGATTTTACTAATGGGGGGGTTGGGAGAAATTAGGAAAATATGGGAAATGAATGTATAAGGTGGATATTGTTGTTATATGAATGTAAAGAATTTATATTGTAGATTTTAATTTTCCTAATATTTTGAAAATCAATAAATATTCAAATAAAAAAAAAAAAGTACAGGGGATGACCAGAGACTGCGGACACAGTACAGGAGATGACCAGAGACTGCGGACATAGTACAGGAGATGAGCAGAGACTGCGGACACAGTACAGGAGATGACCAGAGACTGCAGACATAGTACAGGAGATGACCAGAGACTGCAGACATAGTACAGGAGATGACCAGAGACTGCGGACGCAGTACAGGAGATGAGCAGAGACTGCGGACACAGTACAGGAGATGAGCAGAGACTGCGGACACACTACAGGAGATGGTCAGAGACTGCGGACACACTACAGGAGATGACCAGAGACTGCGGGCACAGTACAGGAGATGACCAGAGACTGCGGACACAGTACAGGAGATGACCAGAGACTGCGGACACAGTACAGGAGATGACCAGACACTGCGGACACAGTACAGGAGATGACCAGACACTGCGGACACAGTACAGGAGATGACCAGAGACTGCGGACACAGTACAGGAGATGACCAGAGACTGCGGACACAGTACAGGAAATGACCAGAGACTGCGGACACAGTACAGGAGATGGTCAGAGACTGTGAACACAGTACAGGAGATGACCAGAGACTTCGGACACGGTACAGGAGATGACCAGAGACTGCGGACACGGTACAGGAGATGACCAGAGACTGCGGACACGGTACAGGAGATGACCAGAGACTGCGGACACGGTACAGGAGATGACCAGAGACTGCGGACACGGTACAGGAGATGACCAGAGACTGCGGACACGGTACAGGAGATGACCAGAGACTGCGGACACGGTACAGGAGATGACCAGAGACTGCGGACACGGTACAGGAGATGACCAGAGACTGCGGACACGGTACAGGAGATGACCAGAGACTGCGGACACGGTACAGGAGATGACCAGAGACTGCGGACACGGTACAGGAGATGACCAGAGACTGCGGACACGGTACAGGAGATGACCAGAGACTGCAGACCTTTGGGAAGCGGGGGGGAGGGGGGCGGGTACCCGGATTTGACAGGTACCGGCCCCAATTCCGCTTCGACCGCCTAGGTGATCGGAAGCGGAAGTTGTCTTCCCTCACTCCCTCCCCGTAGTCTTCTGGGACACGTGACAGGTCCCAGAAGACTACGGGGCCATTCACAAAGCGCAGCGCTTCTCGCACATGTGCAGTGGACACCTGACTGTGAAGCCGCAAAGCTGTCACAGCCGGGTGCCCACACTAAAGATGCCGGTGCCAGGGAGAGAAGATGGCCGATGAAACCAGCTGTAGTGAGGAAAACGCTGAATCGAGGAACAGGTAAGTGTCTGTATTTTGAGAGTCAGCAGCTATAGTTTTTATAGCAGCTGACTTTTTTTTTTCTCAAACTCCTCGGACTCCTCCTCTCTTCTGCCACAGGCCCGGTATTCTAACTTGGTGGTGGCGACGGGGTGAATACCAGGCCGACCGCTCCATAGTCGCTCCATAAGACGCACAGACATTTCCCCCCGTTTGTTTTGGGGAAAAAAGTGCGTCTTATGGAGCAAAAAATATGGTAAATATTTTCTGAAAGCAGAGGCCCTGGGTAATTAAATGGCAGCCGTTGCAATTTCTTGATATTAGCACAGCCATTTATCAAATGCAAATTTTCAGGAAAAAATACACTAAAATGAATATTGGTGCACACAAATACAACATAATACCCACTTTTTGGTAAAATATAAAAGATGATATAAAAGAGTAAATAGACACCAAACATTACAAGACCCAGAGCTGCAGACACCCGTGAAATTTTACACCTTTTACACTGCATTTCATATGGAAGAGATTGCCGTGGGAGACAGCGTCCTGTATTGCCTGCAATCGATGTCACTCTGCCTGCACATACATGCTGCTAAGGGCCATCATAGGGAGCTGTACTCCATGGAGTCCACTCCCTAGAAATTTACGTTTAACACCCCTGATGATGACTCCTAGCAGCATGGGTGTAAAGGCAGAGTGAAATCAATTGGTTCTCTTCTTTCCTATCACAGAGCTCCTTCAGTGTTACCTATAACTCTGTCTCCTCCTCTCCACTTCCTCTTTCTAAAAGGGTCCTCCGAGCCTCTGTTCTTGGACCCCTTCTCTTCTCCATCTGCACCTCCTCTCTTGGTCACCTGATAACATCTCATGGCTTCCAATACCACCTCTATGCTGATGACACCCAAATCTATCTCTCTACTCCTCACCTCAATCCTTCAGTCTCCTCTCGCATTACTAACCTACTAACTGACATATCAGCATGGATGTCACTCCACTTCCTTAACCTAAATCTCTCAAAAACCGAGTTGATAATATCTCCTCCTCCATGACTTTACCATCAAAATCAATATTGCAATTATCAGTCCCTACCCTCAAGCCAGGGTACAAAGGTGTAGTCCTAGACTCTGACCTGTCCTTTCAACCCCAAATCCAATCACTGTCCAAGTCTTGTAGACTTCACCTCCATAACATCTCTAAAATTCGCCCCTTTTGAACTAATGGAACCACCAAGCTACTCATTCACTCCCTTGTTATCTCTCACCTTGACTATTGCAACTCCCTTCTCATAGGCCTACCTCTTCGTAGGTTATCCTCTCTTCAGTCTATCATGAATGCTGCTGCCAGACTCATCCACTTTATCAAATGCTCAGTGTTTGCCACCCCTCTCCACCAATCCCTCCACTGGCTTCCAATTGCCCAGCAAATTAAATTCAAAATACTAACAACAACAACATACAAAGCTCTTCACAACTCTACCCTGAGCTACATCACCAATCTTGTCTCCCAAATATCACCCAAACCATCCTCTCCGCTCTTCTGATCTCCAGCTCTCAGGCTTCCTTGTCTCCTCCTCCCATGCTCATCTCCAGGATTTTACCAGAGCCTCTCCCATCCTCTGGAACCCTCTACCTCAATCTGTCCAGCTATCCCCTACTCTGGCTGCCTTTAGGCAATCCTTGAAAACCTCTCTCTTCAGGGAAGCCTATCACACCTCCGAATAGACATTTATCACTTCCATCAGCTCATCCCCCACAGTTATAACTTTGTGTACCACTCGGCCCACCCAATTAGATTGTAAGCTCTTATGAGCAGGGCCCTCTTAATCCTCTTGTTTTTTTCTATTGTATTGTACTGTCTCCTGTTATATTGTAAAGCGCTGTGCAAACAGTTGGCGCTATGTAAATCCTGTATAATAATAATATTAATAATTGTGGAAGGGTGATGTTGTTGATTTAGTCTCATTAAGAAGAAGCAAATATGTTAATTGTGCAAAACTGGTAGGTCCAGGAGCGAGTGGGGACTAGGAAAAAGTTGCCCTCCTATCGGTGAGAGTTAACCCCCTGACTGAGCATGTGCCAGATGACCCGGGCCCTGTGTACCATGGGCTCTTGGTATTTGGTTGGACTCCTGGAGCCCTAATCTGGACCACGTGAAAAATATTCCTGTAGAAGTGACCTGGGCATAAAGAGGTAATGGGGACAGTGACCAGAGGGATGGGGGGATGTGATTGTAAGGTTTTAGACCAACATCCGTGCCATTGTACAGAGTTTCAGCTGGAATTAACAGAGTGGCCCTCAAACTCTGTCTGCGGGGGGGGAGGGTGCGTGGGGAAGATATGAAGCCTACTTACATGGCAGGTGTTCTAATCCTTCTCCATTTTATCCAAGATTACAAATAACATTTTGCTTTTAGTTACTATATATTTTAAGGATTGCAAAGGTTGTTGTACCCCCGTGATGTTTCCAATCTTCCAAGAACTGATAACAGATGTACAGTTGTGCTCAAAAGTTTGGCTCCCCTTAGACAAATGGTAATCATAGCATCAGAGTATCATAGTTAGTCTGGCTGAAAAAAAGACAAAAGTCCTCCATCTCTTCTTAATAAACAGTTATTATCTCAAAAGCGTTTAGAATTGAATACTCTGCTTTCTCAAAAGACTGAAAAAGCTCTCCGCTGGTCGAAGGCCTCGTTCTTGTTGCAAAGCAACTCAGCATCCACTATGTTTGCAAGGAAATTGAACCACTCTCTGCGCCCCCCACATATTTATAAGTTATGTACTAACTCGGGTGCTATTTCATCTCTACCTCAAGAAGTTTTGGGTATTTTTGAAAACTTTTATTCTAACCTATTAGCTCCTCCACAGTCGAATTCTGTTCCACAATCCGATTCATGGCTGGATTCTATACCCCTCCCGGCTCTCACACCTTCTCAGATAGCCTCTCTTAACAGCCCCTGTACTTTGGAGGAAATAACTTGTGCGATTAGCGCGCTAAAAAGCTCCACTGCACCGGGACCTGACGGATTCACCGCTAGTTATTATAAACCATTTGCCGCTACGTTGGCTCCCTATTTGATACCTTTATTTAATGTTTTGCAGGGGGGTAATTTCCCTGAGGAGATGCTATTGGCTAATATGTCTTTAATACCCAAACCACAGAAAGACCACCATCTACCACAAAACTATAGACCAATCTCAGTAATGAATAACGATCTGAAAATATTTAGCCGTGTTTTGTCAGACAGAGTGGCCCCTATTATCTCCTCTTTGGTCTCTCCGGACCAATCGGGCTTTATTCCTGACAGATTCATTACTGATAACATTCGCCTCACGCCAGGGGCGGACTGACCATTTGGAAACTCGGGCACTGCCCAAGGGCCCGGGGTCAGTAGGGGGCCCCAGGAGATGCCCCTGGTACCTTTTTCATAGGCTTTTTAGAGTTTGGGCAAGGACACAGGGGCCCCATGAACCTCTATTGCCTGGGGGCCCCATGAGTTGTCAGTCCGCCCCTGCCTCACGCTAAATGTTATTCAAGATGCCAATTTACATTCTAAAGAGGTTCTGTTGATGAGTCTGGATATAAACAAGGCTTTTTACAGTGTTCTCTGGCCCTATTTATTTTCCTTGCTACAGAAAATGGGCTTCAGTGAGGAGTTTTTGGCCGGTATACACGCCCTATACGACTCTCCTAAAATGAGAATAAGGCTTCCTGGCTGTAATTCTGATTTTTTTTTTTACATTGGGTAGAGGCAGGGGTGGACTGACAACTCATGGGGCCCCCGGGCAATAAGGGATCGTGGGGCCCCTGTGCCCTTGCCCAAACTCAAAAAAGCCTATGAAAAAAGGTACCAGGGGCATCTCATGGGGCCCCCTACTGACCCCGGGCCCTCGGGCAGTGCCCGAGTTTCCAAATGGTCAGTCCGCCCCTGGGTAGAGGTACCCGTCAAGGCTGTCCTCTTTTACCCCTTTTATTTGAGCCGGTGTTGGAACCTTTGGTAATAGCAATCAGATCACATTCGGATATTTCTGGCTACCCATTATTAGTTTCACATTTCAAAATATGCATGTATGCTGATGATGTTTTATTTTTCCTTACCAACCCATGAACTTCATTGCCTAATTTATGTGCCGTATTGAACGATTTTGCTATAGCGTCAGGTCTTACTGTCAATTTTACCAAATCGGTGATTATGCCTGTTAGTGTTCCTGATTCCCTAAGTGAATCTCTCCGTAGTTCTTTTCCATTTCGTTGGGTCACAGATTGGATTTCCTATTTGGGTATTAATCTCACTCCCAGATACTCGGATGTGTTTGCTGCTAATTATCCACCGTGTGTATCACGTCTCTCTACTCTATTGAAGATTTGGCATGGTTACCCCATTTCCTTTCTGGGCAGTTAAAATGAATATTTTGCCTAAACTACTTTATCTTTTTAGAGCACTTCCAGTCCCGGTCTCAAAAACGTTTTTGGATCACTTTCAGCGGACTATTAATAACTTTATCTGGGGTAATAAACGTCCATGTTTTACTTTGTCTGTTTTGTACCGCTCACAACGGACGGGGGGTCTCGGTCTTCCCAATTTGTGGCTACATTATCTCTCAGCTCGTTTTGCGCAACTATCACAATGGGCAACTGTTAACTCTCAGATCCCCTGGATCAAGTTTGAATCTCAGTCTATACGCCCCTTTTACTTACCGGGTATTTTGTGGTCCAAATTCTCCCCTCGATCGCTTACGTTTCATAACTCCATAGTGACCCATTCACTGACACTTTGACCCAAATACAAATTTAAATCTGGTCTCTTCTATTCCTCCAGGTGTTTCATTTTTTGGTGATCCTACTTTTGTTGCAGCTTTTTCTTCCCCTCAAATGTTTCGTTGGTGGTATGATCGATCCTTTATTAGATTATCTGATTTTCAAAGAGGAGGATCTTATATTACTTTTGATATGCTGCGCGTGTTTTTTGATGTTCCTCTTCGTGAGTACCTTCGTTACCGACAGATTAGACACTTTTTTACTTCACATTTTGGCCTTATACCCTCTTCTCCGATTTCATTTTTTGAACGTATCAGCCGTGACTCTCCTAGGGGTAGGGGTCTTATTTCTGATCTTTGACTTGTCTTTCTCATACATCCCCTTTTATATAGACAAAAATGGGAGGAGGATAGTGGTATCACTTTTTCAGATGAGGATTGGGATTCCATGGTGGATAACATATGTAAGTGTTCTAGATCTCTTTCTGTCCGTGAGACGGCCCTCAAGGTTCTAACCAGATGGTATTATACCCCATCTAGACTACATGTATTGTTCCCACAAATGTCCCCTTTATGTTTCCGGGGCTGTGGCCTCACAGGTACTTTGGCTCATATATTTTGGGATTGCCCGACCATATCTTTGATTTGGCGCAAGATATCTGAGGTGGCTACCTCATTGGTGGGTATCCCGGTACGATTGTCTATACAGACTTGTTTATTGGGGGCTCATATCCCGGGGGTCTCTGATGCCATTATGAGATTGATACATACTATTTGTATTGCCACTTTATGTGCTATTGCCTTACATTGGAAATCCAATGCTGTACCCTTAGCCTCTGTTTTACACAGAGTTGATGCTGTAATGCTTATGGGACGTATTCATTATAGCTTACTGGATAAGATGCACTTATTTGATAAAAAATGTGAATCATGGAGGGATTATAGACATTTACTGCATGATTAACAACATTCCAAGTGAAGGTTGACTGGCATATACTGTTGACAGATGTATCATTCAACCTACTTTATCGTCTATGTATTTCATGTACTTGCAATCTTCTCTTTTCTATTTCCTCTTTTTATCAATATTAAACCTCATTTGCCACATAGTTGCCCAATTACACAGAGCATTGAGGTCGGCTTGTAAATTGGAGACATCCTGTAAGGACGTTATTCCCCGGCACAGCTTGGTGTCATCTGCAAAGACTGAAATGGGATTTATAATCTCAGACCCGATAACGTTTATAAATATATTAAAAACACTGAACCTTGGGGTACACCACTAACAACACTGAACCTTGGGGTACACCACTAATAACACTGAACCTTGGGGTACACCACTAATAACACTGAACCTTGGGGTACACCACTCACAACCCTAGACCATTCAGAGTATGAATCATTAACCACTACTCTAGCCACTATTATCTTTCAGCCAGTTTCCTATCACATTTACATTTTTATCACAGATTTTTCCAGCCCGTAGACTTTACCTTACACATTAGTCGTGTGTGGGGAACTGTGTCAAATGCCTTTGCAAAAGTGTACCACATCCACCGCCACCCCTCTGTCCAAGTATACCACATCCACCGCCACCCCTCTGTCCAAGTATACCACATCCACTGCCACCCCTCTGTCCAAGTATACCACGTCCACCTCCACCCCTCTGTCCAAGTATACCACGTCCACCACCACCCCTCTGTCCAAGTATACCATGTCCACTGCCACCCCTCTGTTCTAGTATACCACGTCCACCACCACCCCTCTGTCCAAGTATACCACGTCCACTGCCACCCCTCTGTCCAAGTATACCACATCCACCGCCACCCCTGTGTCCAAGTATACCATGTCCACCGCCACCCCTCTGTCCAAGTATACCACGTCCACCGCCACCCCTCTGTCCAAGTATACCACGTCCACCACCACCCCTCTGTCCAAGTATACCATGTCCACTGCCACCCCTCTGTTCTAGTATACCACGTCCACCGCCACCCCTCTGTCCAAGTATACCACGTCCACTGCCACCCCTCTGTCCAAGTATACCACATCCACCGCCACCCCTGTGTCCAAGTATACCATGTCCACCGCCACCCCTCTGTCCAAGTATACCACGTCCACCGCCACCCCTCTGTCCAAGTATACCACGTCCACCTCCACTCCTCTGTTCAAGTATACCACGTCCACCGCCACCCCTCTGTCCAAGTATACCACGTCCACCTCCACTCCTCTGTTCTAGTATACCACGTCCACCGCCACCCCTCTGTCCAAGGTTTTGCTCACCTCTTTATAAAAAGAAATCAGATTTGTTTGACAACTTCTGTCTTTCATGAATCCATGCTGTCTGTCGCTTAACATATTTTTTTCCAGCAAGAACTCCTCTATGTGGTCTTTTATTAAACTCTCCAGTATCTTCCCAACTATAGAAGTTACACTAACAGGTCTGTAATTACTTGGTAAATATTTTGATCCCTTTTTAAATATTGGCACCACATTGGCCTTATGCCAATCCAGTAGTACTATGCCAGTCATTAAAGTGTCCCTAAAAATGAGAAACATATAACAGGGCTCCAATCCTTTAAGGCCCCCGTGGGTGTATGCCATCCGGTCCAGGTGCTTTATTCACCTTTATTCTGTCTAAATATTTCTGGATCATATCAGTTGTGAGCCAATGTGGATCATCTGGAGCTGTGTCAGTACCATGCCCATTATGGACAAGAGCTCCCCCATGCTCCTTAGTATACACAGAGCTGAAGAAGGGATTTCATACATTGGCCTTCTCTTTGTCTCCAGTCACCCCCTCTAGATGATCCTGTAAAGGGCCTACATGCTCGGACCGAATCTTTCTACTATTAACATATTTGAAGAATTTTTGGGGTTGGTCCTGCTATCTTTTGCAATCTGCCCTTCGTTTTCAGTTGTTTTTGCGGCCTTGGTTTCCTTTTTGCATATTCTGTTATATTATTTGTAATATTTAAACGATGATAGCGCTCCTTCATTTTTACATTTAATAAAAGCTCTTTTCTTATTGTTTATGGCTTTAACTTTGGCCGTAAGCCACATAGGTTTGATTTTTAGGCTTTTAAACTTGTTGCCCATGGGAATATATTTTTCAGAGAACATTTTCACCAGGAGGGTTTTTGGAAAGGGTCAGGGATTTTTTTGAACGCAAAAAGTTGCATTTTTGGTTCTATAGACTTCAATGGAAATGCAGAAAAGCATGTAGTGTGTTTTTGCTGCATTTTTTTTATGTGTTTTGTGTTTTAAATCTGGCTACCAACATGAAAAATGACAAAAAGCAAAAAGTTTCAAAAACACGAAAAAAAAAAAAAAACACAGGTGCAAAAACGCAATGCAGAAACGGCTCAAACGCAAACTGCATAGGTGTGAACCGAGCCTTATTTGGACTGTGGTCCCTTAGTGGCAATAGATGGTTATTGTACCTTTTTATTATTTTATTTGTTATAAATTATTATTATCATTATTATTGTACAGTGGGGATCGAAAGTTTGGGCACCCCAGCTAAAAATTTGTATTAATGTGCATAAAGAAGCCAAGGAAAGATGGAAAAATCTCCAAAAGGCATCAAATTACAGATTAGACATTCTTATAATATGTCAACAAAAGTTAGATTTTATTTCCATCATTTACACTTTCAAAATAACAGAAAACAAAAAAATGGTGTCTGCAAAAGTTTGGGCGCCCTGCAGAGTTAATATCTTGTACTGCCCCCTTTGGCAAGTATCACAGCTTGTAAACGCTTTTTGTAGCCAGCCAAGAGTCTTTCAATTCTTGTTTGAGGTGTCTTTGCCCATTCTTCCTTACAAAAGTCTTCCAGTTCTTTGAGATTTCTGGGCTGTCTGTCACGCACGGCTCTTTTAAGGTCTATCCATAGATTTTCAATTATGTTGAGGTCAGGAGATTGTGAAGGCCATGGCAAAACCTTCAGTTTACGCCTCTTGATGTAATCCCCCGTGGATTTCGAGGTGTGTTTAGGATCATTATCCATTTGTAGAAGCCATCCTCTCTTTGACTTCAGCTTTTTCACAGATGGCATCAAGTTACCATCCAAAATTTGCTGAAATTTTATTGAATCCATTTTTCCTTCTACTCGTGAGATGTTCCCTGTGCCACTGGCTGCAACACAACCCCAAAGCATGATTGATCCAACCCCATGCTTCACAGTTGGACAGGGGTTCTTTTCATTAAATTCTGTGCCCCTTCTTCTCCAAACGTACCTTTGCTCATTCCGGCCAAATAGTTCAATTTTAACCTCATCGGTCCACAGAACTTGTTTCCAAAATGCCTCAGGCTTGTCTATATGTTCATTTGCAAAGTTCAAACAATGATTTTTGTGGTGAGGACGTAGAAGAGGTTTTTTTCTGATGACTCTTCCATGAAGACCATATTTGTACAAGTATCTCTTTATAGTGGAATAGTGTACCACAACTCCAGTGTCTGCCAGATCTTTCTGGAGGGATCGTGCAGTCAAACGTGGGTTTTGAGTTGTTTTTCTCACAATCCTGCGAGCTGTTCTGTCTGATATTTTTCTTGGTCTTCCAGATCTTGCTTTAACTTCCACTTTTCCTGATGACTGCCAATTCTTAATTACATTCCGAACAGAGGATATTGACATCTGAAAACGCTTTGCTATCTTCTTATAGACTTCTCCAGCTTTGTGAGCGTCAACTATTTTCAGTTTCAGTTTTCTAGACAACTGCTTAGAAGAACCCATGGTGCTGATTGTTGGGGCAAGGTCAGATGAGTCTGGGCATTTAAAACCTTTGAGATTGACATCACCTGGTCTTCCCAGACGATGATTGAGAACAATCCATGACACTGGCAGGTCTCAGCTTTGCAAAGGGGGCAGTGCATGCTATAAACTCTGCAGGGTGCCCAAACTTTTGCAGACGCCATTTTTTTGTTTTCTGTTATTTTGAAAGTGTAAATGATGGAAATAAAATCTAACTTTTGTTGACATATTATAAGAATGTCTAATCTGTAATTTGATGCCTTTTGGAGATTTTTCCATCTTTCCTTGGCTTCTTTATGCACATTAATACAAATTTTTAGCTGGGGTGCCCAAACTTTCGATCCCCACTGTACCTGCAGGAGGGGTTTGTATTCGGGAAACTTCAGGCTCCGTTCACACCAATGCGTTTTTGTGCTTTTTGCAGGACCGGACTACAGTCCATTTAACATGGACTCCTATAGCACACGTTCACATCTACACTTTTTTGAGCTGTTGAATTTTAGAAAGGGTAAGGGATTTTTTAAAAGCAAAAATCAGCGTTTTTGCCACAATAGAGTTCAATGGGGAATCTGCTGAAATGCATGGTAGTGTGCTTTTGCTGTGTTTTGCATTTTTATCCTGCTCAGTAACACAAAAAAAATCCACTTTAAAAAATAAAAAGAGCAAAACAAAACCCAAAAGTGGTAAAAACACCTTAAAAAAGCATACAAATCGTGTGTAGAAAAATGCAAAAAGAACTGCGAAAAGCACTGCAAAATGGACAGAAATCAAACTGCATAGGTGTGAATGGAGCCTCAGAGTGCCCATGTGGGTTGGGAGGAGTTTGATGGTGTCAGGAGAAACTGTTTCAGCTGCCGACTTACTGAGAGATGTGTCTCTGGGGCAGGGGCGGACTGACAACTCATGGGGCCCCCGGGCAATAGGGGATCATGGGGCCCCTGTGTCCTCACCAACACCCAAAAAAGCCTATGAAAAAGCCAATGAAAGGTACCAGGGGCATCTCTTGAGGCCCCCTACTGACCCCGGGCCCTCAGGCAGTGCCCGAGTGTTCGAATGGTCAGTCCGCCCCTGCTCTGGGGGAGACCCAGGAGTTCCTTGGACTCCTATACCCCCTTCTACAAGTTGTTGGTGAGGCACTCGGATTGATGTTCGCTTTGCAGGGAATGTTCACTTAGCTTTGTCATCTTGGTGAAAATTCACTCCGCAAAGAATACCCAATCACCATGCAAGAATAAAACATATTTGCTTGCACGTGATTGGATGATGGAAATCAGTAGCACTTCACCCAAACCTGACCATAAATGGATCAAATTTTGTCCGGTTCAGCAGGGACCAGCCAAGAGTCGATCCATCTATGGGCAGGCTGATTGTACGGAGGTTGATTTTTTTTGATCGACTTCAGTACAACCAGCCTGTAAGATTTCTTTGCAGTGCTGCTATGGCCACTAGCAGTGATCATTGTGTTCTGCCGTCCAGGCATGGGGAGAGATTCCTCATCAACACTGACTGTGTTGATGGGGCCAGGGGCGGACTGACCATTTGGAAACTTGGGCACTGCCCGAGGGCCCGGGGTCAGTAGGGGGCCCCATGAGATGCCCCTGGTACCTTTTTTCATAGGCTTTTTTGAGTTTGGGCAAGGACACAGGGGCTCCATGATCCCCTATTGCCCGGGGGCCCCATGAGTTGTCAGTTCGCCCCTGGATGGGGGGAATCAAGCAATATTCTTTCCTTACACCTTCGATGGAAGGAATGAGAATTGTATAATCTTTGGCCTGCCTAAGGGTCGGTTCGCATCTATGCAGGTTGCGTTTGAGACGTTTTTTCACTTGCACTTTTGCCACGTTTTTTATGCGTTTTTTTTCTTTTTTTTTAAAAAAAAGAAAAACGCATAAAATGCATAACACATCAAAAATGCATAAAAAACGTGGCAAAACGCAGCAAAAATACAATACATGCTTTTCTGCAGCATTTTAATTTAAGTCTATAGTACCAAAAACGCAACTTTTTGTGTTCAAAAAAGTCCCTGACCCTTTCCAGAAAAACGCACAGGGTGAAAACGCACAGCTGTGAACATGACATCATGTTAAATGGACTGTACTGCGTTTCTGCGAAACACAAAACGCTGCAGAAAAAACGCATAGGTGTGACCTAGGGTCAAGGGAATATCCCATTGCAAAGTAAACCGTCTATTTGCCTTCAGTAAATCAATGCCGTAATCGTGTTCTATTTGTGCTGAAGAAAAGCCAACTTAGTTCCGCTATTGAAAGAAAATCAATGTTTCCTATTTTATTATGTTTGCTTTCTTAGATATGTCTGGGATGGTGATCCCTCCCCCCCTTTCTGAACTTTGCAATATATTCAGAAAACCTTTTTCTTCTACAATGAATAATTGTGGAAAGACAGGCACAGCACGTTCCATAAATCACAGCTACCATCACCTCAGTATACTCATGTAAGGTAAAAAGAAAAATGGACACAACAAGGATATATACGATTTTTATTATAAATAAATTTCAACAAGATACCAAAAAATTCAATAAAAACAATCCAGTATCCCATCAAAAATATAATTAGAAATATGTAAATACCCCCCACCCCGCTACAAAGCCAATTAAAAAAATTATTCAGCACATTATATTATCCTTCAAAACTATACAATACGTATATACATATATTTTTATATTGCTGAAGTCTGCACCAAATTTGTAATTATTTTAAATAGGCATGTGATCAAATCTTAAATAAATACAATATACTTTATAATTTAAAGAAATATATGGATATGTTTATATATATATATATATATATATATATATATATATACATATATATAAATTAATCTCTAAAAAAGAAAAGCAGAAAAGAAGAACCAGATCCCCTAATGTAACTCCGCCTAAATCTTTTTCTCAGTTTTGGATACAGAGGGGAAGGATTAGGGGATTGGATTGTATCGACGTCTGTGTCCCCTCTTGAGAGTTTAATCTTTACTTCAAGTCTTGGTGACCACGGCCAAATTCTATACTGCAGTATGCTATCACTGAAAGTGCAAGGGTGCTAAACAGTCAATATCAAGAGTACTATACACAGTCAAAGTGCCTAATTCCTGAAAAATGTACACGTGAAAATGTACACTATTGAGAAAACTAAATGAGAACAACAATGAAAGTATATAAACACAAATAAAAAACACATGACAGTAAAGGACCCAATGAATGTAGCCACAATCAATGTAGAGCACTATGAAAAAAAATGTTTGTCTTGAATGTCTCTCCTTTTGTGAGATCCCAGACATTTTTGGCATTAAAGGACTGGCAGTGGTTCACTCCCTTGCCACCATTGATTTGGCCTTTTACATTCAGGAATACAAGCAGCAGTCTACACCAGCCTTTCTTAAACCAGGGTACCGTCGGTTCCCTTCAGAGGTTGGTAGGAGTTTGTTGACTTTATCACCAATATAAAGGTTATTCTTCTTCTGTCTAAACTGTGAGGGCCAAAGACTCACTGAGCAAGCATGTAAGGTGTCCTCCTTTGCTGCCCAACAATGTAAGGGAGGTGCTTCTCCATTGTCCATCAATGTAAAAAATTTAAGCGGGAGGGGGCCCTTTCCACTGAACACAAAAAAAGAACAGTCTTCCTCCAGCTGTCTACTAGTGTTAATGGTCCCTTATCCCACCAACCAAAAATGTTAGAAGTCCTTCTCCACTGACCGTCAATGCAAAGGGGGTCTTCGTTGACCACCATTGTAAGGATGTCTTCTCCACTAACCACTCATTTAAGAAGGCGCTTCTTCAATGACCACAAATGTAAGGGGAAGGGGCCTTCTCCACTGATCACAAATGTAAAGGGCATTCTTCCTCCAAATGTCCACTGGTGTAAATGGTCCCTTGTCTCAGTGTCTAAAATGTTAGAGGGCCACCAATGTGAAGAAGGTCTTCTCTGCTGACCACCAATGCAAAAGATTCTGACCACCAATACAAGGGGGTCTTCTCTACTGACCCCTACTTCAGGAGGGTACTTCTTCACTGTCCCTTAGTGCACAGGGGATTTCTCTTCTGGCTACCAATGTAAGGCAGGGGGTGCTTCTCCACTGGTCAAAAAAGTGAAGGACATTCTACCTCCAACTGCCCACCAATGCAAATGGCCCCTTGTCCCACTCACCAAAAATGTTAGAGACCCTTCTCCACTGATTACTAAAGCAAGGGAGGGGTGGGGGGGATGTATTCTCCATTGATCCCTAATTTAGGAGGGCACTTCTGTATGGGGAATTTCTCTACTGACTAGCAATGTAATGGAGGTCCTTCTCCACTGATTCCCAATGTATGGAGAACCATCTTCACTAAGCACCAAAGGAAGGAGAACCTTCTCCATCAACCACCAATGTAAAGAGAAGCTTCTCCACTAACCACCAATGTAAGGAGAACGTTCTCCACAAACCACCAGTGAAATGAGACTCTTCTCCACTAACCACCAATGTAAGGGGACATTACAAGTTTCATTGTCGGCTTTTCCTGCCTGATAATTCTTTTTAATTTTGTACTTCATGGTTTTTATTATAAAACTATAACTTGCTGGCCATGCTGAAGTCCTATGAGCTGTAGATATAATCAACTTTAGGAGAGATTCCCTGAGATCTGAACATTATTTCTAGGGTTTCTTTTGGGGTGAAATGGTAGAGAAAGGCTGGTATACACTTTCACACATTACAGATCTATAAATATAGCAGCATATTAGATGAGAAAAGATGGGGCACAAATTGACCACATTTTACACATTATTACTAGAATATGTAAATGGACATTACAATAAATAAACAAATATGAAATAAATAAATCTGTATACTCAAAAGTAGATGTAAGAACGATTCCATTTAAATGAAGAAGACAAAACAAAAAAAAGAGCTATTAATTTTTTGAGCCACACCTTGTCCTTTGTTCTGAGTCATGGTGACCTCTGTCACACCCAAATGGTATTTAATTTATGTCTATGATGGTTCTTTATCTAGGTCTAGGCAGGGGCGGACTGACCATTTGGAAACTCGGGCACTGCCCGAGGCCACGGGGTCAGTAGGGGGCCCCATGAGATGCCCCTGGTACCTTTTTCATAGGCTTTTTTGAGTTTGGGCAAGGACACAGGGGCCCCATGATCCCCTATTGCCCGTGGGGCCCCATGAGATGTCAGTCTACCCCTGGGTCTAGGTACATCTTGTAGTAGTCAAATGTTACTAATTTCTACCAGATATGTTTAAACAATCAAAAATTAAAGCCCACAATGGTCAGCGGTGCTTCTCAACTGTATTTTAGCTCCTTTCCTGGATAATATCACCCTGAGCAATGCCTGTTGGCTTCTCCTTTGTTCTGAGTCATGGTGACTTCTGATACACCCCAGGAGTATTTAAGAAGTAAGTGCCTAGGTCACTTGAAGCCACAGTGATAGTAAAAGACTGGGTACACACAGGGAGAAAATCAGCCAAAAACAGTTGGTTTGGAAGACCAATGTATGTATTGCTCCCTGTCTGACAGAAGCCAGTCTCACAACCGGCTTCTGTTGAACGAGCATGCTAGAAAAGCAGTGTGCACCCAGGTTAAGAGGGGAACGGGGGCAGAAGTAGCTCTCAAGTTCATGGGTCACAACTGACAGCAAACTCTCAGAGTAAAGGTGACAAGAACCCAGAGAACTCAGCAAGGCCAGGCTGGGCTTAAGTAAAGGGCAGTAGGTTGTTCCCACAGATAAGGGTGTGGGACACAGATATTTCTTGGGAAGAAAACCTAAGTGGACTGACTGCCAGTTTTGCCTATTTCCAGGGAAGAAAACCTAAGTGGACTGACTGCCAGTTTTGCCTATTTCCAGGGAAGAAAACCTAAGTGGACTGACTGCCAGTTTTGCCTATTTCCAGGGAAGAAAACCTAAGTGGACTGACTGCCAGTTTTGCCTATTTCCAGGGAAGAAAACCTAAGTGGACTGACTGCCAGTTTTGCCTATTTCCAGGGAAGAAAACCTAAGTGGACTGACTGCCAGTTTTGCCTATTTCCAGAGGGGTGCTTGTCCCTGACAACATCCACTCTGAACCGGAAACAAACCATTCATGTTGTTGAATTCTGCCATTCAGATTTGATATTTAAGATTAAATGGACCTTCCAGTGAGCTACTGGGCAGCACAGTGGCTAAATGGTTAGCACTTCCGCCTGCCAGTACTAGGGTCATTAGTTTGAATCCCAACCATGGCACCACCTACCTTGAGTTTGCATGTTCTCCCTGCGCCTGTATGGGTTTCCTCCCACATTCCAAAGAAATGCTGGTAGGTGAATTGGATCCTTTCTAAATTGGTCCTAGTATGTGTATGTATGGATGTGAGTTAGGGACATCAGATTGTACGCCCCTTGAGGATTAGGGACCTTAGATTGTACACCCCTTGAGGGTTAGGGACTGATGTGAATGTATAATATATATGTAAAGTTCTGTGTAAATTGATGGCCCTATACAAGTACCTGAAATAAATAAAATTAAGGTTAAAATGACCTTCCAGTGAGCTACCACCATCCATGGGTTATGAATGTGTTTGAAGATATCCTAGTTTCATTTTTTCCAAATAATTTTATATGCCTTTAAAGCTGAACTATGAGCACAAAAAAGTCACTAAAAGTGGAAGTTCAGCCAAAATCTAACACTAAACCTACTCCCTGCCCCAATCCAAGCCTAATCTATCTAAAGAAAAGATTCTTATACTTCCCTATTCTGAAGCCGCTCCGTTCCGATCCCCATCGGTGGCTTCTGTATAGAAAGGGGAAGCCAACGATAGCTGGGAAATTATTATGAGATGATGTCATCCATAGACTAAGGCTGGCCATACATTATACAATTATCTGGAGATTTTTGGTTTAGATTTACCAAAAACCATATAATAGGAGGACAAACCTAAACAACACTTTCAGTTGTATCCAATTAGGATACACTACAGTTGAAGGTAAATCTAAAGGAAATTGGGCAGAAAATTGGAAGATAATTGTATAATGCATGGCCAGCCTTACTATGGGGCATCAGTTGTCAGCTGCTTCAGAATAGATGAGTATAGTGATCTTTTCTTTACAGGGTTAGATAGATTGGGTTTTAGAATGGATTTGGGAGTAGGGTGAGTGTTAGATTTTGGTTTTAGGTTTTGGCTGAACTTCCACTTTCACATCTGCACCAGATTAGGCACTCTCCAGCTTTATTAAATCAACACAATTGCTTGCCTGCTCTCAGTTTTCTCTGCCAGAATGACGGACTCCCGTGCATGGGTGCAGGATTATGTCATTCCCCTGCAAGTGAAAAATCTGGCACCTGGAAGTAGTGGGGGGATGACAGTGGCCGGCGGGGGGGGGGGGTATCTACCAGGATGAGTATTTTGGGGGGGTCATTTCTGCTTTAAATGATTATAAAATTCTTACTTCTGTCTTGCTGTTTGATAAATGATATATTATGTCCTAAAACTCAAGTGTGACTTGATGAAAATACTACAAGAAGCAGCACAGGGTACATTTCAATAGGTTAACCGTTTTACTGCCGCGAAGATATACTGCTGCAGGGCAGCAGGGTGTGCAAAATCACATATATATATGTGATTTCACATTTCCGGGTAGGGAGCGCGCATGAGCCGTGCACGCGCCTTACCCGCGCCGCTATTCGTGGCTCAACTGTCAATCACTGGGTCCCGGATGGTGATTACTTGCCGGCACGCGGTGATTGCCGAGTATGGGGGCGGACTGACAACTCATGGGGTCCCCGGCAATAGAGGATCATGGGACCCCTGTGTCCTTGCCCAAACTCAAAAAAGCCTATGAAAAAAGTACCAGGGGCATCTCATGGGGCCCCCTACTGACCCCGGGCCCTCAGGCAGTGCCCAAGTAACCAAATGTTCAGTCCACCCCTGGCCAAGTAATACCGATGGAGAAGAGACCTTTATGTAAACTATACAGTTCTCTCCCCTGTCATCTTCAGCACACTGCTTTGTATGGCTCTGCATAGTAGATCTATGCAAAGCAGTGTGCTTACAGTGAAGCACAAACACACAGCCTCATAGTAAAACACACACAGCACATAGTTAACCCTTTGATTGCACCTCATGTTATCCCTTCCTGCCCAGTGCCATTAGTACAGTGTCAGTGCTTTTTATTAGCACTGATCACCATATTGGTGTCACTGGGGATATCAGTGACACCAAGACAGTTCCTCCCAGTGTCAGAATGCCCGACGCAGACCCGCTATAAGACGCTGATTGCCATTACTTGTAAAAAATTCCAGTATATATTCCACCATTTGTAAATGCTATCACTTTCACGTAAACCAATTAATTTACACGTATTGGGATTTTTTTTTAGCAAAGACATGTCGCAGAATACATTGCCCTAAATTTATGATGAAATTTGATTTTTTAAAAAAAAATTTTCGGACATGTTTAGTAGCAAAAAGTAAAAAAAATATATATATTTTTTTTTTTTCAAAATTGGTGGTCCTTTTTTGTTTATAGCACAAAAATAAAAACCGCACAGGCGATCAAATACCACCGAAAGAAATCTCTATTTGTGGGGAAAAAAGATGTAAATTTAATTTGGGTGCAGCGTTGCATGACCGCGCGATTGTCAGTTAAAGTAACGCAGTGCCGTATAGCAAAAAATGGCCTGGTCAGGAAGGGGGGGAATCCTCTGGAGGGCAAGTGGTTAAGAACCAACATACTTATACAACACTAATAATAAATAACAGTTGTCTGACATTAGACTGTCCCTTTAAGAAAAATAAAAGCTGCCTCATTGACCAAAAGGGAATGTGTGGAAGGAAGGACAGACATCCTACGACACTATTGGTTAGTAGTGAAGCTTTGCCGGATCAGAACAGTCCAGCCTTCAGGAGAAGCAGAGGACACTGTAAGTAGAAGCAGATATACATCTCTGGGGAGCCTGCATGTCAGTATTATAAAGTAAAAGTCTCTTTAACAAAGTTTGTTAGATAATCTATCACATGCGATGGCAAAAGAAAGAATTTAAAATTTAAAAAAACAAAAAGTGCTCCCCAGGAATTCTTTTTCTCAGATCTTACATGGCCCCATCAACAGAATGTTGCAGTTTGTAACCTTTCCATCTTTGGAGCTGAATGGAACTGAGAACTTCCACAACTGGTGCACATGCCATGTTCCCCAGCCAAACATACAATTGGCCTCCAGTATTCCGTGTCCTAGGTACACACTAGAATTAAAAGGATATAGAGAAAATTAGCATGACCCTTAAGAAAGGATGACACATTTGTGAAGCATTTCATAATGAACTTCATTCACATTGGAAACAGGTTTGTCAGTTTTTAATACTACACAAATATTCTGAAGAAGATGGCCTCAGGCTGATATTCACTGGCCTGCCTCGCCGCTGGCTATCCCCGCTTCAGTCGATCCTGAATACGGCTGCCAGACTCATTCACCTTTCCAACCGCTCCATCTCCACCACCCCCCTCTGCCAATCCCTCCACTGGCTTCCGATTGCCCAACGGATCAAATTCAAAATCCTAACGCTGACGTACAAAGCTGTCCATCATACTGCCCCGAACTACATCACTGACCTAATATCCAAGTACCACCCAACACGCACACTCCGCTCCTCACAAGACCTCCTTCTCTCTAGTTCCCTGGTCTCCTCCTCCCATGCCCACCTCCAGGACTTCTCCAGGGTGTCACCCATCCTCTGGAACTCCCTGCCCCAACCCATCAGATTATCACCTACTCTCCTCTCCTTTAGGCGCACCCTGAAAACCCATCTCTTCAGGGAAGCCTACCCCACCCCCTGCTAACCTGCCGACCTCCTCCACTCTTCCTACCACTCCATCCCCCACAGCTATCTCCTCCTGTGCCACCATCCCCTCCCTCCTAGATTGTAAGCTCGAAAGAGCAGGGCCCTCGATCCCCTCATGTTTTGCATTGTATTGGTATTGTTCTGTCACATGTTCTGTCCCCCTTTGTAATGTACAGCGCTGAGCGAACTATTGGCGCTTTATAAATACTGTATAATAATAATATTCATTGGACACATTTGGAATGGTTGATTCATAAACAGTCACCTGGGAAGTAGAAAGAACTTTTAAGGTTCAGTCATCCAGGTCAGGGGTCCACTGGGTCACATCTGGCCCACTACAAGATTTATCTGGCCTGCAGAAACTGTCCATGACAATACCCAGGCTGGCTGGCAGTGGACTGTGTATCATAAAATGGAGACTGGTGCATCTACCCCAAGCCAGCCATGGCCCAGTTTCCCTTATGGACACTCCTAAATGTAAGGGAGTTTCTAATGGGCACTCCTAGATGTAAGGGGTCACTCTGATGGACACTTCTGGATCAAAGGGGGGAATCTGATGGGTGCTCATTGAGTTAGGGAGGACTCTAGTGGGCTCCCCTGTATGGAAATGAGGACTCTCCTGATTGTAAGGGGGATTCTAATAGGCACTCCTGGATGTACAGTAAGGAGGGACCCTTTATTATAAAACTGATTTTATTTTCTGGGTTATTAATATTTGTAAAATCCACAATGTTGCCCTCTTACTGAAAATTTTGGAGACACCTGATCTAGGTTAAAGGTTAAGATGATTTCAGTTTCAGCCCCCTGCTGGCTTCCCATTTCTCTTGGCAACTCCAATGGCAAAGTCTTGTCATGGTTCCTACCCAACTTGGAACTTTGGTTATTCTCACCCATCCTGGGATATTAGAACCCCTATGTATTATAAGCATCATCAATGCTCCTACATAATAATTTACACAGGTGCGTAGACCTGGGAACCAAATGTAAAGCTCGTGTCTCAAACTGCAACGACATATCAAACTGCAGCAATAAAACAAAAAGTATATTGCAGAGAACCAGTTCCTGGATGTGTTGGCTGCAATAGTTATCTTTTTATGTTTTTATTCCAACATTTTCATCATGGTAATCCTGCCATTAACACTATATCTATGGAGATGGTCACCCAGGCTGGACGTCAAACACATCCAGCTTGTGTTCGCTTACACCCCCCTACCAAAAATCCCATCCGCTAAAACAAACAGAAGGCGATTCTTTCCCCTCCATCTGGGTGGATCAGATCAGAGGGCAGTCAGGTGTAGACACGCAACTGCCCATAGAGCAGAGACGACTGTGTCCGGGTTTACTCTGCATAAGTGGAGCAGATATGGACCTGTGACCTGCCCACTCTGACAAGTGCGGGATCAGCGAACAGATGCTCTCTGAGCAAAGCGGAGTCCACCCTTTGTGAAAGGGGCCTTAAAGTTTCAATGAACACTGAGTGGAGAGGTGCATAGAGTTCAGCTATGCTCAAACATGCATGCCCTGATGTCAGAGAATGAACCATGGAGGAACTGGCATAGCTGCCAATACTCAATATGGGTGTGCTAATGTGCACATGAGCATGCCCGTGTGAATGGGTGCAATCGCGCACACCTGTGTGCAAAGCATTTCAGATTCTGGCACCCAGTGGCCTATTTAAAGAAAGCAGGGTAGCCCGCAAGCTGCTGGATGATCGTCAACCCCCAGTATCCTATGCTCTTGTGTTTCTGTATTCTTGGATTTCCCATTGTTGACCCTGCTTGCTCTTGGACCTTTCTTGGCTTCTCTCCTGGCTCTGACCTCGGCTTGTTTATACGGACTTAGTTTGCTGCCTGCTTACTGCATATGACCCCAGCTTGATCTTGACTACACCTCTGTTCCTGACTGACTTATCGTGTATGACCTCAGTGCTGGATCCTGACTCTGCACGGTCAAGACTTTATCTGTACCTCTAAAGAGTCACCTGCCTTGCTGACATCGCTGCATGGTCAAGTCTCCATCAGGTTCCTCATCTACTCTGATCTTCAGGCAGCTTCACAGCGGGCAATCCATGCTTCTCCACTTCCAGGGGAGCTCTACACTCATCTGCAAGGGAAGCCTTCTCGTCTCTTCTCGTCGCTACCTCCGACCAGGTATGTGACACTTGCTCTTGGTCATGTGACATCTGACAAACCTAAAATATTCTACATTCTGAAAGTTCAGGGTGAAATATCCCTTTAAAGCTCATTACAGTTTGTGGATTGCCATGCCAGTTGAAATGATATCTCACCACTTAATTTCCCAAGAGATATAAGAAGCCAGAAAGTGGCCAGTATCTGCCAAAAAATAAATTATCTGTTTGTTTGTTTTTTTTAACTGGACCTCACAATAACATTTTTTGGACACACCACTCCTGGATATAACATGTTAGAAAAGGTAACAAAAAAACTGCTAACTTTCTACCTAGCTTCTGAAGGATGCCAAGGTACGAGTGACAGCACTTTGCCTTCCCTGACATACTGGGAAAGCCAAGGATCATAAATGAGGTTGTGCTCTTACGCTGTTACAAGATGTAAGGGGTGAAAATTCAGCAGTCTTTTGCTGTTTTGTTTTTTGTAGCATATTTACCTGGGGGATGTCTACTAAATAGCAGTCATGTGTCTATGGTAGCGAGCCCTTATGGATCGCCAAATTGGGGTTCCCCAGGGCGCAAAGTCTAAGCTCCAACCTGCCTCTTTACCAGGGCCCCTGATAGTGGGGCCAGAACTTAAAGCAAGCTGGTCTTGGGTCAACCAGCTGAGGATGTGGACACCCCTCACATGTGCAGAGTACAAACCGCATGAGACAATGGGAAATCCAGGAAACAAGCCAAGGTCAGGACAGGCAGCAGACAAGCACAGACAGAAGACGAAGTTGAGATTGGTGCAGGGGTAGTCAGGCACAGGATACACAAGAAGTAACAAACAGGAGTCCAGAGAACTATGAAGTTGCTCGGTAACAAGGGCTACACTGAGCATATCTTATAAAGGCAAGCAAACTAGAAGGTGGGCTGGAAAGTGATGGAAGGGAAGGAAATAAGAGCTCACAAAATAGCAGGCAACACCCATAGGTGAGCACAGCCAAACCACACATGTGAAAGGAATCAGGGTAAGAAAGGTACAGTAAGAATACACAGGCAAGGAACTGCAGGCTAACTTGTGACCATTTTTAAGGAGGCCTGCTGGAAGGTCTACCTGGCATTTTGCATAAATCAACTTTAAACTCATACTTTATTGTGTCTTTACTTACCTCCATACAGACAGAAAATTCCAATGGCCATAGCACAGAGGACAGGAGGCAAGGAGAAGATGGTGATAACAGTAAGACAACTGCTGGAACTGCTGGTAACCCCATGTACAGGTTCTGGTGAAGAAAGCACAATAAGGAAAACAAAATTACACATCCATTACCAATTACAATTTTTTTCTATCTGCAGCTATGTGTTGGAAATGTTTTTCCTGGTTCTTAACTTATCAAGCCTTCACTGACTCACCATTGATGATGACTTTGTAATTGACATCATAGTGCACTAGTTGATCGTTTCCATTCATTTTTTGTACAGCAAATCTGAAATCTTGGCCATCGGCTTTTGTCCATTTCTTCAAAATGATAATGTTGAGCTCTGTGTTGAACTTGAGGCGACCTTTGTATGCATTTCGGGCCTTTAGACTGCCATGATAAGTCGCCATGTGTTCACTGCCAGCATAGATGTCCCAAACCCCAGCTAATGTTGGCACCGGGAGGTGAAGATCAGAGCCAATCTCAGCAGTTATCAAATGTGGTTTTGAAGCGACAACCGCTGCAGAGGAAAACACAGGGAGAGTATTTAGAATGTCTTGCTAACTGACTGGTTGATGGTAGATGCCGGTTTATACATATAAAATCGGTAAATATACTTGAAGAATTTACACATTTTACATTGTATGTAAGCCTAATAATGAATTTCTCTTTTTGGACTCCTATGCCACTGCAACTTTGCTTTTTTCCCTGGATCACCAGCTCCCATCAGGGTGTAAATCAGGGTGCCCATCAGGTGTGAATCCCCGCTCAGCTGCAGTAATGAATGGACCGCACAGCAATGGCATCACTGATGTAAAACCAGCTTTAATAGAGCAAGTTGAAGATTTGTAATATATAGTCTGTCCTGTTCACCTTCTGCCCCAATGCGTTTCGGCCGATAAGTGGCCTAATCATGGAGACCTTAAAGCTGATTATAGATCGGTGACACCATCAATGCAGCCCATTCATTTCTACTTAACAAATTTACATTCTCTTGTTTTCTCCTTTCAGTCTGTTAAAGTGTTATTAACGGCATTTTTTAAAAAATAACAAACATGTCATACTTACCTGCTCTGTACAGTGGTTTAGCACAGAGCAGCCCTGATCCTCCTTTTTGAGGGTTCCTCGCTGGCACTCCTAGCCCCTCCCTTCTCTTGAGTGCCACCAGAGCAAGCAGCTTCCTTTGGGGGCACCCAAACAGGCTCACTCTGAAGCCGCTGCTCTGTGTGCCATTGACACACAGAACCACAGCTGGGCCCCACCCCTCTCTCTCCTCATTGACTCTCTGGCTGAGATTGACAGCAACAGGAGCCAAAGAGGAGGGAAAGTCCCTGGAGAGCCAAGGGTCTCGTGCACATCACTGTATTATGATGAGGCTCAGGTAAGTATTAGGGGGGCTGCTGCAAACAGAAGGTTTTTTTACTTTCATGCATTAAATGGATGAAGATAAAAAAAACCTTGAGCCTTTACAATCACATTAAATATATTTTTGGAAGTTGTAAAAAGAGGGCGCAGTGCTAAGAGAAATACAATTATCCCTGATACATATACATATAGCAACATATATATAAGAATGTGTAATTAATAAGTGCCAAACATTGTGCAAAAAAGCATTAAAAAGTCCTTAAAAAGTCCTTAGAAATAATAAATAATAAAATGGTGATTCAAAAAACGTGTGCGTCTTCCGGTGATCAAACAACTGAATCATGCACTCACCAGATGCATAATTCAAATATGCATGTAGATGATATCCCGATATCCAAGCGAAGTTATCTCAAAATCGGATATGGGATCATAGGATCATCGTCTAGGCACATCTGTCCATCCAAGTTCTCCTTATGGATCGTGTGTTTCCACACTAAAACACCTCTCAGCTGTCTCCCCAGGTGGCTCTGCGGGTAATGGACTCAGCAAGGTCCCAAGAAAGAAAGCCAGGATGGTGTGATATCGTTTTTAAACGGAGAAATTTATTGATCCAAAACAAAAACAAGGACTGAACAAACAAAACTGACCATAAAGGTGTACAAAGATGGCCGCCGCTCCATGCGGTGGCGTGATGTCTGGGGTATGCTGCTCTTACCCTGACGCGTTTCGTGCTAAATGCACGTATTCATAGGGAGTGTGTCAGCTAACCAGACATCCACTCAAAGCCCTGTATAAATAGTGTATGGCAATCGCATAAGCGCGACCGCCATTTTCCCGGCGCTCTCGCGCATGCGCAGAACAGACATTATTACGATGTCTGCAAAAATCACGTCTGCATAATAGTCCAGCGCCATTTTGTTATAGTCTCATCTATAACCACCTACGGCTAGGTCAGCCGCAGACACGCCTGTGTAATGACACAGCGTCATTTTACTATAGTCCTTGGCGGCTGTTAGCCATAATAACACAGACAGAGCAGAAATGGAACACAGGACGAAGTTGAGATTGGTGCAGGGGCTAAAGGCTGTAAAAAATGATCAATGTATTCACCTGCTCTAGAACACAGTGAACCAATGCCACTGATGATAGGTCTTCCTGGGGGATTGGTCATACTTTTATGTATTTTCGGCAAAATATAGAGTACAGGTAGTCTCGGAGCAGAGGGGCATAAAAAGTCTTTCTCTTTTTTATTAATGATCTTATTATCATAGCCTTTGCATAAAATCGTTTTCAATAATTTCTTATATGGATGAAGCGGGTTCTTCGATAAAAGGGAATAGGTATCCTTATCGCTCAAAATGTTATTAACTTCATTGATGTAGTCAGTTTTAGATAGAACAACTACACCGCCCCCCTTATCCGCTGGTCTTACCACCAGATCTTTATTTTCTAACAGAGAGTCCATTGCTCTCTTACAAATAACGTTAGTTCTCGCTTTCTTTACTTCTAATGTGTTAAGATCCTTTAGGACTGTATCACGGAATGCATTGATATAAGTTAGTGACTGTGTAGGAGGGTTAAATAACGAAGCATTCCTCAAATGAGAATTAATGCTAGTACTTATGGAATTATTACGTATAATAGGGTTAGTCAAAAAATACTTCTTAAGAGTTAATTGCCTGACGTATTTCTTAACATCAATGTAAGTTTGGAATTTACTCAAAGTTGCTGTAGGTGCAAATTTTAGACCTTTACTAAGAAGATTAAGTTCATCTGATGATAATTCTAATTTACTAAGATTAAAGATGCCTACTTCATTTACATCTTTCTTTTTTTTGGGTTTGTTGACCCTCTGGCCTCCTCTTTTTCCTCTCCGTGGGCACTCCTTTTCTGTGCCCGTCCTGGGCCTAAAAAAGGCTGTTGTATGTGTTTACCCTCATTTTTCTGATTACCAGAATGGGAGGGGCCAGCTTGTGGAGTTCTAGATTGTTCATAATAAGGTCTAAAACCATGTTTTCTGAAGTTACGGGCGTTATTTCTTTTATTTCCTGGAACATACGGTTTATGATGATGTTGGTAATAATTATTATCATTGTTATTACCATTATAGTAAGGTCTCAGGTAGTAATTATTCTTATGTTGTTGCCAATTGGGGTGCCAATTATTACTTCGTGAACCTATGTTATGATCAGTCATAGGATCCAAAGCATCATACCTGTTGGATATAGGCACATTGAATTCTGTACGACGTTTCACAGGTGTTTCATAGTAATTATTGTTACTTTTATTATGGATGAAGATAAAAAAAACCTTGAGCCTTTACAATCACTTTAAATATATTTTTGGAAGTGTTTTGTTATAGAGGGGTTGCTTTCTTGCCATTCAGGGTGGCACTTTGTGGGGTGATGTGGGATTGTACCATCTTTCCCCTGTTAAGAGAGGGGGGACTCTCATAGATGAGGACAAGGGGGTTTTGGCCTGTGTGGGAGTGGGGGGGGGAGCGCTTGGAATTATTGGAGAGGGAGGGTTGGGACATGTGGGTTTGGTGTGGTGGTACATGTGGGGGGTGGGGTTGTCTACATCTTTTGAGAGGGAAGGGACATATGTACTCTGGCAAGGTAGTCTAGGTCTGGGTGGTGGAATTTTTAGACATTGAGGTTTGGCTATGAGGTGTGTGGTGGTTCCACATACTTGCAATGCATGTCATACATTTCTTATTCATTAAGTTTTTTTTGCAGAGGTAGCCTATTGGCTGTTCATGCCTTGTCTTTTCTCTTTTTTATGAAAAGTGTTTTGTTATATTTCTGACCTCACAACCAATGAACGGAAGCTAGCTACCTTAATTTTCCTAGCTACAAGTCAAACCATAGTCAGAGTCTAGAGATGGTCCACCCAGAACCTGGAGGTAAAGCGGTGGCACTATGATTCGTGAGAAACCTACTTCTATACTTTATAAACCCATTCAAATTTTATGAAAATTTGGTCACCATTGAGTACATTCAGGAAATTAAACATGACCACTTGTTACATATTCACTCAAGTCCTGTGAGGTGGGACCCTACAAAGGGGTCCCTAACACTCCCCCCCATTCCTATGTCACCTTTCCCACTCTCCTTTTCTCTCGCTTCTTTTTACTATTTCTTGCACTTTGGCCAGCATCATAGCTCCTTCTTCCTTGACTTTTAGCTTTTCCCTCCCCTTACATTACCAATATACATATAAGGCTTCCTGGGCAAACCATGATTTTTCAGCCATACTCCCCCCCCCCCCCAGTGCCACTCCCTTATTTATGTGTACCTACAACTGTAGCTTTTTCTTTTGCTGGCCTTAGTCTCTATCATGCAATGATAAATGTGATCTCTTGCCTCCTTGCTTTGATTATTTTGGCACAAAGCACCTGCTACCACTGGGGTTAGCCAGAGATTTCCCCCCAATTCCTGACCTGCTGACAACAGTTGCACCAGACAGAAAGTGAGGGTAGGAGGGGACACTGACAAAAAAAAGAGGTTTTAGCCTTCCTTCACTCTGCTAAAGAAAAACATTTTTATTTCTGTCTATATTCCAAAAATTATTTAAAAAAAAGTCTGTCACCAGGTTATGGCTCCCAGGATCACCCCACCAAGGGAATGGCTTGAATTGACAATGTATGATAAAGTAGTCAGGTCCAGGCAGGGGTTGAGGCGGGTGGTAGGTGAGAAAATAGTGAGGTCCAGGCAAGGGTTAAGGCAGGTAGTAGGTGAGAAATAAGTCAGGTCCGAGCAAGGTTTGAGGCGATTGTTAGGTGAGAAATGAGTCTGGTTCAGGCAGAGTTTGAGGCGGGTGGTAGGTGAGAAAGTGGTCAGGTCCAGGCAGGGGTCAAGGCAGGTGGTAGGTGAGAAAGTAATCAGGTCCAGGCAGGGGTCAAGGTAGGTAGTAGGTGAGAAAGTAGTCAGGTCCAGGCAGGGGTCAAGGTAGGTGAGAAAGTAGTCAGGTCCGAGCAGGGTTTGAGGCGGGTGGTAGGTGAGAAAGTAGTCAGGTCCAGGCAGGGGTCAAGGTAGGTGAGAAAGTAGTCAGGTCCCAGCAGGGTTTGAGGCGGGTGGTAGGTGAGAAAGTAGTCAGGTCTAGTCAGGGATCGAGGCAGGTGAGAAGATAGTCCTGTCCAGGCAGGAGTTGAGGGAGGCAGCAAGCAAGAGCATAGTCAGGCCTGAGGATAGGTCTAGGAAGGCAGCAAGAGAGTAATCAAATAAACCTGTTTGGCAATCAGGTAATCTCCCAGGCAAGTATGAAAGCTGTTTGCACAAGGGTAGCTGGTGACATGGCGCAAGACCAGCCACTTAAAGGATTGGTTCGAGGACAACCCATCAACCTTAGTATGGATTCTGGAAGTCCTGGCAGGGATTCTGAGAGCACTGTAACAATGAAAGAGTAGATACAAACGTAACATTGTTACGTTTGTATCTCTCTATCTTGGGTCTGTTCAATGTTTATAAAGAATGTTACTTTGTATCTCTTCATCTCACGTCTGATCAATGTTTATAAACAATGTTACCTGATAGCTCTCTATCTCCCGTCTGATCAATGTTTATAAAGAATGTTACTTTGTATCTCTCTATCTCCCATCTGATGAATGTTTATAAACACTGTTACTTTGTATCTCTCCATTTCCCATCTGATCAATGTTTATAAACACTGTTACTTTGTATCTCTCCATCTCCCATTTGATCAATGTTTATAAACAATGTTACTTTGTATCTCTCCATCTCCTGTCTGATCAATGTTTATAAAGAATGTTACTGTATCTCTCTCCATCTCCCATCTGATGAATGTTTATAAACAATGTTACATTGTATCTCCCCATCTCCCATCTGATCAATATTTATAAACAATGTTACTTTGTATCTCTGCATCTCCCATCTAATCAATGTTTATAAACAATGTTACTTTATGTTGGTCTATCACAGTGGTGGGCAACCTTTTTTTTCAACTGAGCCAAATCTCGCCAAAACCATGATTGAAATTTATTTTGAGAGCCACATTTTTAAAACTGAAAATACATCTCCCATATAGTAATTCATCCCCCATAGTGTAATTCATCCCCCATGGTGTAATTCATCCCCCATAGTAATTCATCCCCCATATAGTAATTCATCCTCCATATAGTAATTCATCCCCCATATAGTAATTCATCCCCCATAGCAATTCATCCCCCGTATAGTATTTCATCCCTCGTATAGTATTTCATCCCCCGTATAGTATTTCATCCCCCATATAGTATTTCATCCCCCATATAGTATTTCATCCCCCATATAGTATTTCATCCCCCATATAGTATTTCATCCCTCATATAGTATTTCATCCCTCATATAGTATTTCATCCCTCATATAGTATTTCATCCCCCCATATAGTATTTCATCCCTCATATAGTATTTCATCCCCCCATATAGTATTTCATCCCTCATATAGTATTTCATCCCCCCATATAGTATTTCATCCCTCATATAGTAATTCATCCCTCATATAGTATTTCATCCCCCCATATAGTATTTCATCCCTCATATAGTAATTCATCCCTCATATAGTATTTCATCCCCCCATATAGTATTTCATCCCCCCATATAGTATTTCATCCCTCATATAGTATTTCATCCCCCCATATAGTATTTCATCCCCCCATATAGTATTTCATCCCCCCATATAGTATTTCATCCCTCATATAGTAATTCATCCCTCATATAGTATTTCATCCCTCATATAGTATTTCATCCCTCATATAGTATTTCATCCCCCATATAGTAATTCATCCCCCCACATAGTATTTCATCCCCTCATATAGTATTTCATCCCTCATATAGTAATTCATCCCTCATATAGTATTTCATCCCTCATATAGTATTTCATCCCCCCATATAGTATTTCATCCCTCATAAAGTAATTCATCCCCCATATAGTATTTCATCCCCCCATATAGTATTTCATCCCTCATATAGTAATTCATCCCTCATATAGTAATTCATCCCTCATATAGTAATTCATCCCCCCATATAGTATTTCATCCCCCCATATAGTATTTCATCCCTCATATAGTAATTCATCCCTCATATAGTATTTCATCCCTCATATAGTATTTCATCCCTCATATAGTATTTCATCCCCCCATATAGTATTTCATCCCTCATAAAGTAATTCATCCCTCATATAGTATTTCATCCCCCACAGTACTATTCCCCCCCCCCCCTTCTAGTAAGCCAAGTCCCCCGTGTCAATTCACTTACCTTTTGCGTTCCTCTCGCTGTCTTCCCGCGCCGTTTGGGTCTTCAGGGCGGACTGTGAGAGGAGCCTAGCTCCCCTCCCCTCACGTTCGGCACGCTGCCCCGCCTACACACATCCTGACAGCCACATCCGTAGGCCGGATTAAAAGGTCCGCGCGGACTTTTGGGGCTGCCAACCGAGAGGAGGCAGGGGAGCGGCCGACCGAGAGGAGGGAGGGGAGCAGGCGCCCGGCACACAGAAGAGCCGCATTAGACTGGGTAAAGAGCCGCATGTGGCTCGCGAGCCGCGGCTTGCCGACCACTGGTCTATCACATCAAATTTCAATAAAATAAATTTACAGTTTTGTTTGTAAAATGACAAAATGTGGAAAATGTCAAGGGGTATGAATACTTTTCAAGGCACTGTACATTGTGGTAGATAGGCAGGCTGTTTGTTTCTCTATTTCTCTTTGAAGGAGGTCACACCAGCTCCACTGCAGGGGTGGAGTTCCACTAACAGGAATTACAGCTGAGACCTTCTGTGTCTGTGGACTTTCGGGCGTCTCTCTCTCTCTCCAACACGAACATTTTATAACTTGTCTCTTCTACTAGAACTAAAGGAATATATTTTAGAACTCATCTCTTCTCACTGAACTGAAGGAATGATTTGTATAACTTTTCTTTTCTCATGGATTTAATGGATGACCTTTTCACGACTTGTCTCTTCTTGTGGATTTACAAGAATATCTTTTTATAACTTTTCTATTATCTGGGATTTAAATGATTGTCTTTTTACAACTCATCTTTTCTTGTGGAACTAAAGGAATACTTTTTTATAACCAGGAAGAAGCTTGATCCTGCACTTTTTTTCTACTGTAAGTGTTAATCATTCTGTTTGGAACTGTCAGTGTTAGGAAGGGGGAGGGATTACGAAGTGTCAAACGCCATTGCAAGGCTGGGCTCATAAATCTGATAGGAAACTTGTATGGTAATGACAAACTGCTATTACAGGTGCTTGTACAGCGTCATCAATTTACACAGCGCTTTACATATATATTGTACATTCACATCAGTCCCTAACCCTCAAGGAGTGTACAATCTAAGGTCCCTAACCCTCAAGGGGTGTACAATCTAAGGTCCCTAACTCACAGTCATACAGACACATACTAGGGACAATTTAGACAGGAGCCAATTAACCTACCAGCATGTCTTTGGAGTGTGCGAGGAAACCGGAGCACCCGGAGGAAACCCACGCAGGCACAGGGAGAACATGCAAACTTCAGTCAATAGAAAGCAGGAATAAACAGGTGAAAGCATCAAACAATGCTAATGCCTGTAATATACCAATAAACAAAAAGGGCAAATTAACCTGGAGAAACTATTATGTGCCTCTTACCTCTTTACCATAGGCTCACACCACAGCATGTAACATAATTTCCTATGGGACACGTTCACATCTCTGCGTTTTTGCTCGGTGCGTTTTTTGGGAAGGGTCAGGGACTTTCAAACACAAAAAGTTGCATTTTTGGTTCTATAGATTTCGATGGAGATGCTTCAGAAAAGCATGCAGTGCGTTTTTTAGGTGTTTTTGCTACGTATTTGATGCATTTTGCATTTTAATCTGCCCAGTAACAAGTACAAAAAAAGCAAAACGCATGAAAAATGCAGCAAAACCGCATGTGAAAAACGCACCACAAAACGCACTGCAGAAACAGTTCAAATGCAAACTGCATAGGAGGGAACAGTGCCTTATTTGAAATAAATTAGTGTCAGAACCTGTGTAAAAAAAAAACGTGTTCTGGTTTAAAGGGATGAGGTGGCAACCCTACAAATAATGTGCTATAACTTGCTGGACTGAGCCTAATGTCTTCTAAACAGAAGGTGCTCAACATGAATCAAGTAAACCCCTTTATGAGTTCCATAGCTCACATTGATGGGAAATACAGGCGTACCGCGATTTATGAATTGAATGCGTTCTGCGGGACATTTTGTATTGCGAAAAATTGTAAACCGAAACACGTTTTCCCATAGGAATGCATTGAAAACAAATTAATCTGTCCTGGAGGTCAGAAAAAAGTGAAAAAAAAAAGTTTTATTTGTTCAAAACTTTTTATAAAGTGCACTTTAAAGGCATAAATACTGTACAGGGATATAAGTACAAAAGCAAATTGTAAATGCATTGAAAACCAATTAATCCGTTCCGGAGGTCAGAAAAAAGTAAAAAAGAAAAGTCTTTTATCTGTTCAAAACTCTTTATAAAGTGCACTTTAAAGGCACGGGGCCGGCGCTATCAATCCTTCGTATTGCGAAAATAATTTGTAAACCGAGGCATTATTTTCAATGGATTTTCATTCGTAAACCGAAAATTACATTAACCGAGGCGTTGGTAAACCGAGGTACGCCTCTAGTCATAAAACAGTGAATGTGACTTTCACCAAGCAGGTGGTGAATCAATCACTGCTGTATAAAAACACATGGAGGGAACAGTGAATGCTGGATTTTGCTTCCTATCCCAGAGATACAATAAGTAGAAGAAAGCTTCCAAAGTAAAGACAATCGTCATCAGAAGAGGCTGTCCCTTTTGGAAGATTCTCACAATGCCCCTTTGTCAGTGGCATTTTCCTGCCCTTTTGCAAGTTTGTGTCTTTTAGTGTTTTCTTTACCCAAAAAATATTTTTTTTGGTCAAAAAAAGTCCAAAAACGCTGGTTTGTGGCTGTGTACAGCATTTTGCAGCATTTTTCAGCATTAGAGTGTTATTACAGCTAAAAATCTCCTTTAGAAACCCACTAGTCCTGGGTTTTTTTCCCAGCCAAAAAATGTCCCTGCCAAAAAAACGTTGATTACAATCTATGTGTGTATGGACACATAGGATAACATGCTGGGGGGTTTACTGGCTGTAGAAAAAAAGTCAACGGCCAAAAACAGCCGCTGTAAAAACATCCAATGTGCATGAGGACTCAAAAGGAGTCTTAACACTTAACACTGAAAAACGCAAGAAAAAAACAACAAAAAAAAACGCAGTTATCCAGCATTTATAAGCCTCAAGTTTTTGTGGGAGTATAGTTTTGCCAAAAAAAAAAAAAAAACACTAAAAAACGCAAAAGCTGAAAAACGCTAATGCAAAAATCACTAAAAAAAGTGACAAAATATGCATATTTAATGTGACATTCTACAACTAATGCTACTGACATTTTTATAATGTCCAAAGTGCATGAGACTTAAAGGTGTATTCAGTTTAGTGGCAGGGGAGTTTAAAGGTAGGAAAAAAAATCACATGCATTCAGGAGAGCAAAAAAAATGCTCAAAAATGAAAAAAAAAAAAAAAAGAGCAGTAGCACACATAAACACACAGTAGCGTGTGTTAATGCGTTCTAATAGCTGAATTCTGGCCAATAGAATGCATTAACCTCCCTGGCGGTATGATTCTTTCCGATTTTTGGTGCTGAAAGCGGTACCATTTTTTTGCATGGAAATATGTATTTTTTTATTGTAGGCTGTAATTTTTAGGAAAAACTCACTGAAATCTGTCCGAACAAGAGTCTAGTAAGCATCCCGGGTATGATAAAATTTGAAACACAAAATCATAAATTATAATTTAATAAATAATCATAAAAATAATATAAAAATAATAAAAAATTTAATTCAATAATATAATCAAACCAAAAACACTGAAATGTGAAATAGAGCGCCAAGTTCGCACATTGCTGAGCTCAGTCGCAAAATCGTTTTCAGTGTCTGATGAGGAATTTCCCCCACGAATCATTATCACTCAATTCTGCAAGTGGTTCTGATTTACTATCACTGTTCTCTAGCTGATCTAAACCGCTTTTGACCTAAAGGGACACTTTTTGGACGCCGTGGACATTTCTCAGTTTCCAGGCAGAAAGAACAGACAAAATGCAGGCAGGGCGCAGGACAAAGCACTCGGGACACAATGTATGTGAAATTGGTTGAAACAGCAATGTTTTACTGTGTAAAATGTAAAAAAAAAAAAGACATTTTTTAAAATTTTTAAATTTCCCGCCGCCGGCGGCGCCCGTACGTCCCGACGTCACAGGGACAGGACACAGAAGCCGGATGCCGGCATCGGCCGGAGGAGATGGCCGGGGACGCTGCAGGGGACACATCGTGGGAGCGCAGGGTAAGGTAAGTGAAGAACACATGCCGGAGCAGCGCCGCATGGGATTCCCGAGTGTAGCTCGGGGTTACCGCTTTTGGTACTGAAATGTTACCCCGAGCTACACTCGGGAATACCGCCAAGGAGGTTAACGCCAAATGTGGAATGCAAACAACGAGCATGTTAAAACACAGCTTTTTATCACATCCTGTGTGGTTTTGGGCTTATTATTATTATACAGGATTTATATATTATTATTATTATTATAATACAGGATTTATATTATTATATATTATTATTATTATTATACAGGATTTATATATTATTATTATACAGGATTTATATTATTATATATTATTATTATACAGGATTTATATATTATTATTATACAGGATTTATATATTATTATTATACAGGATTTATATTATTATATATTATTATTATTATTATACAGGATTTATATATTATTATTATACAGGATTTATATATTATTATTATACAGGATTTATATATTATTATTATTATTATACAGGATTTATATATTATTATTATTATACAGGATTTGTATATTATTATTATACAGGATTTATATATTATTATTATATATTATTATTATCAATACAAGAGGGTTAGGAGGGCCCTGATCCTGGGAGCTTACAAATATAAAAGGCTTCTCAGTGTGCATGAGACCTTAGCTAGCTTTTAAGGCTCGGTTCACACCTATGCAGTTTGCGTTTGATCCGTTTCTGCAGTGTGTTTTGCAGTTGATTTTTTCCGTTTTAGCACATGCGTTTTTGCAGCATTTTTTATTTTCTAGGGTAGGCAGACTTAAAACACAAAACAAATCAAAGACGTGGCAAAAATGCACTACATGCTTTTCTGCAGCATTATTATTATTATACAGGATTTATATTATACAGGATTTATGGCGCCAACAGTTTGCTCAGCGCTTTACAATATAACGGGAGACAATACAGCAACAATACAGTTCAATACAAGAGGGATAGGAGGGCCCTGATCCTGGGAGCTTACAATCTAAGGGGGATTTCCATTGAAGTCTATACAACCAAAAACACAACTTTTTTGCATTTAAAAAAGTCCCTGCCCCTTTAAAAAAAAATACACTGGGTGAAAACTTGTGAACCTGTCCCATAGTAAATCATGTTAAATGGACTGTTGTGCGTTTTTGCAAAATTCTGAGGAAAATGATTAGGTGTGAGCGTGGGGTAGTATAATGTACCTAAAGGTAGAGTAGATAGAAAAAAAAAGTTACTGGTGTAGAAGAAAAAAGTGAAAAAAGGAATGAGTAGATGGAGAGAGAGTGATGAGAGGAGAAATGAATTGTACACCCTTTGAGGATTAGGGACTGATGGGAATGTACAATATATATGTAAAGTGCAGTGGAAATTGACAGCACTATAGAAGTACCTGAAATAATAATAAATAAAAAGGTGAGAAGATGGAACACTAGAGGAATAATAAGAACTGGAAAAGGGAGGTAGTTGGGGGAGGGGGTAAGGGGTTTGGAAAATTTGTAATAAATTGTAGGTGATTATGTATAAAAATGTCTTTGGATTTTGTAAGATGCAATTAATACAAGTATAATAAAAAAAAAAAAGTTACATTGTAAAAAAAAAAAAAAGTTCAGTACTATTTTTTTCTGTATTGATTCATTTAGTAGAAGTGATAAAATAATTTACTTGTAATATTGATTTCAATTTCACAATGTAGATGACAAATTCTACCATAAAGCAAAGTTATCAAAAAAGTTTAGTAACTATAATTCCATGTTCAACAAATGACTTACATATCAGTGTGAGAAAAAGTATTATTATCCGAGGCATCGTGCTATGGACTTCTCTCTTCTTAAATGCGTCCGACTTCTTTGGCTTTCTCCTGCTAAATGAATCATTATGCTTTCCACTGTGTTGACTCCTCCTCCTCAAACAAGACTTTGTTTAGTTACTTACTACTGCTACTGTAGTCTCAGGCTCCACTTACATTGGGGGGGGGGGGGATGGTAAATTCATGTTAAAAATGTGAGTTTTTCAGCTTTTTTTTAAGCGTTTTTTGCATTAGCAATTAGCGGCATTTTCCCGTGTTTGCGTTTAGCATTTTTTTTTTACCAAAAAATAAAAATTTTTTTTTGGTCAAAAAAAGTCCAACAACACCGGTTTGCAATTTACAGCATTTATATGATTACGGAAAACAAACAATTACTTCTTATCAATGTGAGATAACAGGCCCTAAGGAATTCATACTGAACCTTACTCAGGAGTATATGTAATCCATCACCTTGTAAAACAACTCATACCGTTTAAAATAGAAATGAAAGGTAACACATTTGTGTATAGATATAAAAAAAAAACAAATACATTTTTTCCCCCTTTTTATAAGTGTAGCACTACCCCCTATGGAGTCGCTAGAAGATTCGGGTCCCCCTATAGTCCTGCACAGCCAGGCAACACGCATTTCCTTCCAGACTTGCACTCCAGAGACAGTAAACAGTCCTCAAACTTGTTTTTTAAAAAATTTATTAGGGGATATAACCGCTTGCCCACCGTCCTATAGTAGATATACTGCTACAGGGTGGCATGGGTGCGCAAAATCACATATACATTATATATATATATATATATATATATATATATATATATATACACTTTACGCTCCTTGAGGGTTAGGGACTGATGTGAATGTATAATATATATGTAAAGTGCTGCGTAAATTGACGGCGCTATACAAGTACCTGAAATAATAGTAAATAAAAGGAAGGTGAGAAGATGGAACACTAGAGGAATAATAAGAACTAGAAAAGGGAGGTGGTTGGGGGAGGGGTAAGGGGTTTGGAAAATTTTTAATAAATTGTAGGTGATTATGTATAAAAATGTCTTTGGATTTTGTAAGATGCAATTAATACAAGTATAATAAAAAAAAAAGTTACATTGCAAAAAAAAAAAGAAAGTAGATAACAAATTCTACCATAAAGCAAAGTTATCAAAAAAGTTTAGTAACTATAATTCCATGTTCAACAAATGACTTACATATCAGTGTGAAAAAAAGTATTATTGTCCGAGGCATCGTGCTATGGACTTCTCTCTTCTTAAATGTGTCCGACCTCTTTGGCTTTCTCATGCAAAATGAAGCATTACACTTTCCACTGTGTTCCCCTGTGTTTACTCCTCCTGCTAGGAACACCTACTTCCCATTTGTCACAAGACTTTGTATTGATAATTACTACTGCTACTGTAGTCTCAGGCTCCACTTACATTGGGGGGGGGGGGATGGTGAATTCATGTTAAAAATGTGAGTTTTTCAGCTTTTAAGAGTTTTTTTGCTTTAGCAATTAGCGGCATTTTCCCGTGTTTGCGTTTAGCATTTTTTTTTTTACCAAAAATCAATGTGAGATAACAGGCCCTAAGGAATTCATACTGAACCTTACTCAGAAGTATATGTAATCCGTCACCTTGTAAAACAACTCATACCGTTTAAAATAGAAATGAAAGGTAACACATTTGTGTATAGATATAAAAAAAGGGAGGTAGTTGGGGGAGGGGGTAAGGGGTTTGGAAAATTTGTAATAAATTGTAGGTGATTATGTATAAAAATGTCTTTGGATTTTGTAAAATGCAATTAATACAAGTATAATAAAAAAAAAAAGTTACATTGTAAAAAAAAAAAAAAGTTCAGTACTATTTTTTTCTGTATTGATTCATTTAGTAGAAGTGATAAAATAATTTACTTGTAATATTGATTTCAATGTCCCAATGTAGATGACAAATTCCACCATAAAGCAAAGTTATCAAAAAAGTTTAGTAACTATAATTCCATGTTCAACAAATGACTTACATATCAGTGTGAGAAAAAGTATTATTATCCGAGGCATCGTGCTATGGACTTCTCTCTTCTTAAATGCGTCCGACCTCTTTGGCTTTCTCCTGCTAAATGAATCATTATGCTTTCCACTGTGTTGACTCCTCCTCCTCAAACAAGACTTTGTTTAGTTACTTACTACTGCTACTGTAGTCTCAGGCTCCACTTACATTGGGGGGGGGGGGGGATGGTAAATTCATGTTAAAAATGTGAGTTTTTCAGCTTTTTTTAAGCGTTTTTTGCTTTAGCAATTAACGGCATTTTCCCGTGTTTGCGTTTAGCTTTTTTTTTTACCAAAAAATAAAAATTTTTTTTTGGTCAAAAAATGTCCAACAACACCGGTTTGCAATTTACAGCATTTATATGATTACGGGAAACAAACAATTACTTCTTATCAATGTGAAATAACAGGCCCTAAGGAATTCATACTGAACCTTACTCAGGAGTATATGTAATCCATCACCTTGTAAAACAACTCATACCGTTTAAAATAGAAATGAAAGGTAACACATTTGTGTATAGATATAAAAAAAAAAAAAATACATTTTTTCCCCCTTTTTATAAGTGTAGCACTACCCCCTATGGAGTCGCTAGAAGATTCGGGTCCCCCTATAGTCCTGCACAGCCAGGCAACACGCATTTCCTTCCAGACTTGCACTCCAGAGACAGTAAACAGTCCTCAAACTTGTTTTTTAAAAATTTTATTAGGGGATATAACCGCTTGCCCACCATCCTATAGTAGATATACTGCTACAGGGTGGCATGGGTGCACAAAATCACATATACATTATATATAAATATACACCTTACGCTCCTTGAGGGTTAGGGACTGATGTGAATGTATAATATATATGTAAAGCGCTGCGGAAATTGATGGCCCTATATCAGTACCTGGAATAAATAAATATTATTATTATTATACAGTATTTATAAAGCGCCAACAGTTCGCTCAGCGCTGTACATTACAATGGGGGACAATACATGAAACAGTACAGTAACAATACAATAAAATACACGAGGGGTTTGAGGGCCCTGCTCCTTGGAGCTTACAATCTAGGAGGGAGGGGATGGTGGCACAGGAGGAGATAGCTGTGGGGGATGGAGTGGTAGGAAGAGTTCAGGAGGTCGGCAAGATAGCAGGGGGCGGGTAGGCTTCCCTGAAGAGATGGGTTTTCAGGGTGCGCCTAAAGGAGAGGAGAGTAGGTGATAGTCTGATGGATTGGGGTAGGGAGTTCCAGAGGATAGGTGATGCCCTGGAGAAGTCCTGGAGGCGGGCATGGGAGGAGGAGACCAGGGAACTAGAGAGAAGGAGGTCTTGTGAGGAGCGGAGTGTGCGTTTTGGGTGTTATTTGAATACTAGGTCGGTGATGTAGTTCGGGGCAGTATGATGGACAGCTTTATACGTCAGTGTTAGGATTTTGAATTTGATCCGTTGCGCAATCGGAAGCCAGTGGAGGGATTGGCAGAGGGGGGTGGCGGAGATGGAGCGGTTGGAAAGGTGAATGAGTCTGACTGCCGTATTCAGGATGGACTGAAGCGGGGATAGTCTTCAGTGAGGGAGGCCAGTGAGGAGGGAGTTGCAGTAGTCGAGTCGTGATATGATGAGGGAGTCGATGAGCTGCTTAGTGGTTTCTGGGGTGAGGAACGTGCGGATTTTGGTGATGTTCCGGAGGTGGAGTCTGCATGAGTTTATTAGTGATTGGACTTGGGGCTGGAAGGATAGGTTGGAGTCAAGAAAGTACTCTGGCTTGCGGGGCAGGCCTGATGGTGGCATTGTTGGATGTGATGGAGAAGTTAATAGGGGGGGTGCGCGGGCTGGGGGGAAAAAGGTTTTTGGAGAGGTTCAATTTAAGGAAGTGGAGCGACATCCAATCTGATATGTCGCTCAGTAGGTGTGTGATTCGAGCAGAGACCAAGGGGGTGAGGTGGGGGGTCGAGAGATAGATTTGCATGTCGTTGGCATAGAGGTGGTAGTTGAAGCCGTGAGAGTGTATCAGTTGGCCAAGAGAGGAGGTGTAGATGGAGAAGAGAAGGGGCCCAAGGACAGAGCCTTGAGGGACCCCAACAGAGAGGGGGAGTGATATATATATATATATATGTGTGTATATACACATACAGGTGAAACTCAAAAAATTATAATAATGTGCAAAAGTTCATTTATTTCAGTGCAGCAAATTAAAAGGTGAAACTAATATATGAGATAGACTCATTACATGCAAAGCAAGATAGTTCAAGCCGTGATTTGTCATCATTGTGAATGATTATGGCTTACAGCTCATGAATACCCCAAATCCACAATCTCAGAAGATTAGAATGTTGTGAAAAGGTGGAATATTCTCGGCTCAAAGTGTCCCACTCTAATCAGCTAATTAAGCCATAACACCTGAAAAGGGTTCCTGAGCCTTTAAATGGTCTCTCAGTCTGGTTCAGTAGCAATCACAATCATGGGAAAGACTGCTGACCTGACAATTGTGCAGAAAACCATCATTGACACCCTCCATAAGTGTTGGGGACTTTCACAAGGAGTGGACTGAGGCTGGAGTCAGTGCATCAAGAGCCACCACACACAGATGGATCCTGGACATGGGCTTCAAATGTCGTATTCCTCTTGTCAAGCTGCTCCTGAACAACAAACAACGTCAGAAGCGTCTTACCTGGGCTAAAGAAAAACAGACCTGGTCTGTTGCTCAGTGGTCCAAAGTCCTCTTTTCTGATGAGAGTAACTTTTGCATCTCATTTGGAAACCAAGGACCCCGAGTATGGAGGAAGAATGGAGAGGTTCAAGGACCCCGAGTATGGAGGAAGAATGGAGAGGCCCAAGGACCCCGAGTATGGAGGAAGAATGGAGAGGCCCAAGGACCCAGAGTATGGAGGAAGAATGGAGAGGCACAAGGACCCCGAGTATGGAGGAAGAATGGAGAGGCCCAAGGACCCCGAGTATGGAGGAAGAATGGAGAGGCCCAAGGACACCGAGTATGGAGGAAGAATGGAGAGGCCCAAGGACCCCGAGTATGGAGGAAGAATGGAGAGGCACAAGGACCCCGAGTATGGAGGAAGAATGGAGAGGCCCAAGGACCCCGAGTATGGAGGAAGAATGGAGAGGCACACACTGCAAGATTCTTGAAGTCCAGTGTGAAGTTTCTACAATCTGTGTTGATTTGGGGAGCCATGTCATCTGCTGGTGTTGGTCCACTGTGCTTCATTAAGTCCAGGGTCAACGCAGCCGTCTACCAGGAGATTTTGGAGCACTTCATGCTGACTTCCGCAGACGAGCTTTGTTCTGTGTGTGTCCAATCTAAGCATTGATAGTGTGATCTCTGTAACTTACAGTTGTGATGAGATAGCGATAACTTCAACCTCTGATGGATACCACAGACAGTGACTCAATGAGAATGACATCTTGTAGATCTTGTGAAGTTTAATCCATAAACTGAGAGAATCTTGCAACAAAGAAATTCCATAGGTCAAAAGAACATGCTGTTTCCTGCTCCATGCCATGAGGCTAGCTGCAATGCATCTCTGGGAAGGGGGAGGGCTATCTATGCAACATTAGCTAAACTAAAGAAAAGGGAGGAGCACAGACAAAACACTGAAAACATTTAAAGGCATATGACAGTCAATATGACAGTCATGTGAAATATGACAAGCTTTATGGGGATGCTGACTTCATTTTCCAGCAGGACTTGGCACCTGCCCACACTGCCAAAAGCACCAAAACCTGGTTCAATGACCGTGGGATTACTGTGCTTGATTGGCCAGCAAACTCGCCTGACCTGAACCCCATAGAGAATCTATGGGGCATTGCCAAGAGAAAGATGAGAGACATGAGACCGAATAATGCAGAAGAGCTGAAGGCCGCTATTGAAGCATCCTGGTCTTCCATAACACCTCAGCAGTGCCACAGGCTGATAGCTTCCATGCCACGCCGTATTGAGGCAGTAATTGCTGCAAAAGGGGCCCAAACCAAGTACTGAGTACATATGCAGCTTCTACTTTTCAGAGGTCCGATATTGTTCTATGTACAATCCTTGTTTTATTGATTGCATGGAATATTCTCATTTTCTGAGATTGTGGATTTGGGGTTTTCATGAGCTGTAAGCCATAATCATCACAATGATGACAAATCACGGCTTGAACTATCTTGCTTTGCATGTAATGAGTCTATCTCATATATTAGTTTCACCTTTTAAGTTGCTGCACTGAAATAAATGAACTTTTGCACCATATTCTCATTTTTTGAGTTTCATCTGTGTATATATATATATATATATATATATATATATATACACACATACACACACACACACACACACACACACATATATATATATACATATACATATATATACATACACACACACACATATACACATACACAGTGAAGGAAATAAGTATTTGCTCCCCTGCTGATTTTGAATGTTTTCAGACTTAAAGAAATGATCGGTCTAAAAATCGAATGTTCGGTGTATTGTAACACTGAGAGACAGAATACAACAACAAATTCAGCAGAAATGCGTCTAACAAATGATGACTGATATGCATGTTCATGAGTGAAAGAAGGATTTGATTATTCGCCGGCACCTGGTGATTGAGGAGGATTACCGAATGCGGGAGAGAACTGAATGTAAGCAATACAGATCTCTCCTGTCAGCTCCTGCACACTGCTTTGTATAGCTCTGCATAGCAGAGCCATACAGAGTGTTTACAGTGAAGCACACACAGCACACAGTTAACCGTTTGATTGCCCCAGATGTTAACCCCTTCCTGCCCAGTGTCATTAGTACAGTGTAAAGGTAGAGTACATAAAAAAAAAAAAGTTTCTGCAGTGTGTTTTGCAGTTGATTTTTTCCGTTTTAGCACATGCATTTTTGCCGCAATTTTTATGCTTTTTTTTGTTTTCTAGGCTAGGCAGACTTAAAACACAAAACAAATCAAAGACGTGGCAAAAATGCACTACATGCTTTTCTGCAGCATTATTATTATTATACAGGATTTATATATTATTATTATACAGTATTTATATGTTATTATTATTATAAAGGATTTATATATTATTATTATACAGGATTTATATATATATTATTATTATACAGGATTTATATATTATTATTATACAGGATTTATATATTATTATTATTATTATTATACAGGATTTATATATTATTATTATTATACAGGATTTATGGCGCCAACAGTTTGCTCAGCGCTTTACAATATAACGGGAGACAATACAGCAACAATACAGTTCAATACAAGAGGGATAGGAGGGCCTGATCCTGGGAGCTTACAATCTAAGAGGGATTTCCATTGAAGTCTATACAACCAAAAACACAACTTTTTTGCATTTAAAAAAGTCCCTGACCCTTTAAAAAAAAAATACACTGGGTGAAAACTTGTGAACCTGTCCCATAGGAAATAATGTTAAATGGACTGTTGTGCGTTTTTGCAAAATTCTGCGGAAAATGATTAGGTGTGAGCGTGGGGTAGTATAATGTACCTAAAGGTAGAGTACATAGAAAAAAAAAGTTACTGGGGTAGAAGAATAAAGAGAAAAGAGGAATGAGTAGAGAGTGATAAGAGGAGAAATGAAGGTAAGAAGATGGAACACTAGAGAAATAATAAGAACTGGAAAAAGGGAGGTTGGGGGAGGGGGGGATGGGCGGAAGGGGTATGGTAAGGGGTTTGGAAAATTTGCAATAAATTGTAGATGATTATGTACAAAAATGTCTCTGGATTTTGTAAGATGCAATCAATAAAAATATAATAAAAAATAGTTAACCCTTTGATCGCTCCAGATGTTAAGCCCTTCCTGCCCAGTGCCATTAGTACAGTGTCAGTGCTTTTTATTAGCACTGATCACTGTATTGGTGTCACTGGGGATGTCAGCAACACCAAGTCAGTCCCTCCCCCCCAGAATGTCAGAATGCCCGCCGCAGTCCCGCTATAAGTTGCTGATCACCGCCATTATTAGTAGAAAAAAATTCCCAGTATCTATACCGCCATTTGTAGATGCTATAACTTTCACGTAAATCAATTAATTTACACATATCGGGATATTTTTAGCAAAGACATGAAGCAGAATACATTTTGGCCTAAATTTATGATGAAATTTGATTTTATTTTTTCACTGGACGTGTTTAATAGCAAAAAATTTAAAATATTGTTTTTTTCTCAAAATTGTCAGGTTTTTTTTATAGCGAAAAAAATAAAAAGCACATAAGCGATCAAATACCACCAAAAGAAAGCTCTATTCCTGGGACAAAAAGACATAAATTTCATTTGGGTGAAGCGTTGCATGCAAGGGGGGTAAATCCTCTGGAGGGCAAGTGGTTAAACTTGGATGGCGATGAGAGATACATGGGATGCCCACGGAACTGTTGAACTGAGGAAAACTTCCTGAAACTAAGTGCTCAGAATGGGTTTTCTTCTTTAGAGAGCTATCCAGCCTCTCCTAACTTACCTCTTCACCCAGCTGCTTGAGGGAATTAGACATGTGCAAAACAAAAAAAATGAGTTTAAAATCTAACAAATTTCGTGTAGTTGGATTCAGTAAATTCGTTCAATTCGTTTTTGGGATTTGTTCCAGTAATTTGTATTCAAATTCAATTCGAAAACATGTCTACCAAATTCAAAAAGTCGTTCACATTCGAAATTGGTTCAACCAAATTCAAAGTTGATTCAACAAAATTCGAAAAGTCATTCGAAATCGAAAAGATTTCAACCGAATTCCCAAAAAATTTAAAAAATAACGTGTAATGGGGGACACATGTTTAGAGAGAATCCCAGGATCCTTTGAGAGTGCAGACCAGCTCTACCCCACCCCTGCCCACTGAATTCTAGAGACGTTTCCAAATCTCTAGATCAGGGGGAGGTATTAGGAAACTGATCTGCAAAGCGTCTCAGCCCTGACTCAAATTTGACCCCTCTTGCTATTTCACCAGCCAGCTATTCAGCCTCTAACTAAAAAATAATTAAATAATTCTCAGCTGCATAAGTTCAGAGTACCAGAGGAGGAAAAACAGCAGTACACTAATCTTCCCAATTAATGGCTTTGTGAGGGGGGGGGGTCAGGACAAGTCTGATCATTGGAGGAGAGCAGGCTGAGTTCCCAGCACAGTTAGAGAACTGACCACACTGTGCTCTCATTCCTAGTGTGGTCAGTTTTTAATAGGAAAGCAGGGGGACTGGCAGGAGCACCAGGGATTTCACACAAAGGATGCAATACACAGAGAACAGACTTCTTCGTACAAGTATGTGGTACAGCCGGCACAGATCAGGAATATGAAATGTTGGCTTTACATACTCTTTAAGCAGGTTTATTTAACAATATCTCACCCTGTCCTATTGATTGAACTTTTAATAGTTGCCAAGAATTTATACCAATTAAAAATAATCACCTTTTGTAAAGACTGTCTAATGAAGATGATGACTAGAGAGAGTAATGCAGGCCATGCATGGCTTGAATTTAGACCATGTTGTCCCCAGAGGATCAGAAAAACTTTGATCCAAAAATCACAAGGAACCGAGAGAACAATTCTTGGCTGAGCAGTGAATGCAGCCAATCAGATGCAGCGACTTTTTGGGGGATTCTGACAGCCATGAGAGCAGTAGTCAGAATACAGTGGCCAGCTGCAGAAGATTCCTCCATCCATCCTGATAAATCTATTGATTTCTATTAAGGGCTTGTTCACACCAAGTGGGGTGCGGGAATGCATCCAAAATTGCGCATTTTGCCCACACTATACAGAAAAATGCTGACTTTTGTCCTCCGCACTTCCAGCAACGTTTGTGCCCACCAATACGCATTTGGTGTTTGCACCATTTTTGCACATTTCATGTGCACAGGCAGCCCATTGAAACAAATAGGCTGCCCTAAAATGTGAAGCGTGGGAGTGCGCAAAAAAATACTGTAGATATGCTTGGATACACCTCATGGTGTGAAAACCTTGCCAGCCTAAGAGAGACAGCTAGATATAGAAAGAGAGAGAGAGATATATATAGAGAGAGACAGCTAGAGAGAGAGAGAGAGAGACAGCGAGAGAGAGACAGACAGCGAGAGAGAGACAGAGAGAGAGAGACAGCGAGTGATAGACAGCGAGAGAGAGAGAAAGCGAGAGACAGAGAGAGAGAGAGAGACAGCAACAGAGAGACAGTGAGAGACAGCGAGAGGGAGAGAGAGGGGGGAGACAGCGAGAGAGAGAGACAGCGAGAGAGAGAGAGACAGCGAGGGAGAGAGAGAGAGGGACAGAGAGAGAGAGAGAGACAGCGAGAGAGGGAGACAGCGAGAGAGGCAGCTAGAGAGAGAGACAGCTAGATAGAGAGAGAGACAGCGAGAGACAGCTAGATATAGAGAGACAGCTAGACAGCTAGATATAGAGAGACAGATAGATAGACAGCTAGATATAGAGAGACAGCTAGATATAGAGAGAAAGCTAGACAGATAGACAGCTAGATATAGAGAGACAGCTAGACAGCAAGATATAGAGAGACAGCTAGACAGATAGATATAGAGAGAAAGCTAGACAACTAGATAGAGAGAGAAAGCTAGACAACTAGATAGAGATAGACAGCTAGACAACTAGATATAGAGAGACAGCTAGACAGATAGATATAGAGAGACAGATAGACAGCTAGATATAGAGAGACAGATAGATATAGAGAGACAGCTAGATATAGAGAGACAGCTAGACAGCTAGATAGAGACAGCTAGACAGCTAGATATAGAGAGACAGCTAGACAGCAAGATATAGAGAGACAGCTAGATGAAGAGAGACAGCTAGACAGCTAGATATAGAGAGACAGCTAGACAGACAGCTAGACAGATAGATATAGAGAGACAGCTAGATATAGAGAGACAGCTAGACAGATATAGAGAGACAGCTAGATATAGAGAGACAGCTAGACAGCTAGATATAGAGAGATAGCTAGACAGCTAGATATAGAGAGACAGCTAGACAACTAGATATAGAGAGACAGCTAGACAGCAAGACAGCTAGATATAGAGAGACAGCTAGACAGCTAGATATAGAGAGACAGATAGATAGACAGCTAGATATAGAGAGACAGCTAGATATAGAGAGAAAGCTAGACAGATAGACAGCTAGATATAGAGAGACAGCTAGACAGCAAGATATAGAGAGAAAGCTAGACAGATAGATATAGAGAGAAAGCTAGACAGCTAGATATAGAGAGACAGATAGACAGCTAGATATAGAGAGACAGATAGACAGCTAGATATAGAGAGACAGATAGACAGCTAGATATAGAGAGACAGCTAGACAGATAGATATAGAGAGAAAGCTAGACAGATAGATATAGAGAGAAAGCTAGACAGATAGATATAGAGAGACAGATAGACAGCTAGATATAGAGAGACAGCTAGACAGATAGATATAGAGAGACAGATAGACAGCTAGATATAGAGAGACAGATAGACAGCTAGATATAGAGAGACAGATAGATATAGAGAGAAAGCTAGACAGCTAGATATAGAGAGACAGCTAGACAGCTAGATATAGAGAGACAGCTAGATATAGAGAGACAGCTAGACAGCTAGATAGAGACAGCTAGACAGCTAGATATAGAGAGACAGCTAGATATAGAGAGACAGCTAGATATAGAGAGACAGCTAGACAGCTAGATATAGAGAGACAGCTAGACAGACAGCTAGACAGCTAGATATAGAGAGACAGCTAGATATAGAGAGACAGCTAGACAGATATAGAGAGACAGCTAGACAGCTAGATATAGAGAGACAGCTAGACAGATATAGAGAGACAGCTAGATATAGAGAGACAGCTAGACAGATAGATATAGAGAGACAGCTAGACAGCTAGATATAGAGAGACAGCTAGACAGCTAGATATAGAGAGACAGCTAGACAGCTAGATATAGAGAGACAGCTAGACAGCTAGATATAGAGAGACAGCTAGATAGCTAGATATAGAGAGACAGCTAGACAGATAGATATAGAGACAGCTAGATATAGAGAGACAGCTAGATATAGAGAGACAGCTAGACAGCTAGATATAGAGAGACAGCTAGACAGCAAGATATAGAGAGACAGCTAGACAGAGAGAGACAGCTAGACAGATAGACAGCTAGACAGATAGACAGATAGACAGCTAGACAGATAGACAGCTAGACATAGAGAGACAGCTAGATATAGAGAGACAGCTAGACAGCTAGATAGAGAGAGATAGCTAGACAGATAGAAAGCTATATATAGAGAGATGAAAACTCATACAAATGAGCGTAGAGAGGCCACTCCAGGTGGAAACATGTGAACAGTTGATCATGAGCTCACCACTGCTGCCTTGTTAATCATATGCATTTCCAGTTCTCTTCATATATAGAGACACAGCTAGATATAGAGAGATAGCTAGACAGATAGAAAGCTAGATATAGAGAGACAGCAAGATATAGAGAGATAGCTAGACAGATAGAAAGCTAGACAGCTAGATATAGAGAGACAGCTAGACAGCTAGATATAGAGAGACAGCTAGACAGCTAGATAGCTAGATATAGAGAGACAGCTAGACAGCTAGATATAGAGATAGATAGACAGCTAGATATAGAGAGACAGCTAGACAGCTAGATTTAGAGAGACGTCTAGACAACTAGATAGAGAGAGACAGATAGATATAGAGAGACAGATAGACAGATAGATATAGAGAGACAGCTAGACAGCTAGATAGCTAGATATAGAGAGACAGCTAGACAGATATAGAGACAGCTAGATATAGAGAGACAGATACACAGCTAGACAGCTAGATATAGAGAGACAGATAGACAGATAGATATAGAGAGACAGCTAGACAGTTAGATATAGAGAGACAGCTAGACAGCTAGATATAGAGAGACAGCTAGATATAGAGAGACAGCTAGACAGATAGATATAGAGAGACAGCTAGACAGATAGATATAGAGAGACAGCTAGACAGATAGCTATAGAGAGACAGCTAGATATTGAGAGACAGCTAGATATAGAGAGACAGCTAGACAGCTAGATATAGAGAGACAGCTAGACAGCTAGATATAGAGAGACATATAGATATAGAGAGACAGCTAGATATAGACAGCTAGATATAGAGAGACAGCTAGATATAGAGAGACAGCTAGACAGCTAGATATAGAGAGACATATAGATATAGAGAGACAGCTAGACAGTATACAGTATCTACACCTGGAATTCATCATCTGCTCCCAAACCACTTTTAGACATTGTGTGGACCAGCTGACTCAAACATGCCACATAAACACTGGTTTAAGGTAAAGACAATAATGATATCACAAAATCTTTGGTCTTTGAAAATATTTATTTATTTCAGGTACTTCTATAGCGCCATCAATTTACACAGCACTTTACATATATATTGTATATTGTACATTCACATAAAATACAGTATATTGTACTTTCCCCTTAAGATGTTTTCCAGGCAGTGCAGAAATATTGTTGGAATGTTCCTTCAGTGTTGCTTTGTGTATTCAGTTAAATGATAGAGAATTGTCTGCAATCCTGACCGTGGTAAGGGAGAAAACTGCTGGCCAATCACCGGAGGTCTAGTATGAGTCATGCAGCTGAAAATAAAGAACCTTATCCTTGTGTAAATGGACATAAAAATGATCTGATAGTCTCACTCTAGATCAGTGGCGGTCAATTTAAAAATTGCAGAGGGCCTCAAATGCAGCCCCCAATATTTCCAGAGGGCCACACAATATCAATCTCTTTTCTTACATTGATGTACATTGCTCTATGTGTGTTTACACACATTGATGAGGAATAAAATAGTCCCTACAATTGGCATCAGTAGCTGTGATAACAAATCTCAGAATTGGTGTCAGTGGATGTAACTATAATCCTCTACATTGGTGTCAGTGGATGTAACTATAATCCTCTACATTGGTGTCAGTGGATGTAACTATAATCCTCTACATTGGTGTCAGTGGATGTAACTATAATCCTCTACATTGGTGTCAGTGGATGTAACTATAATCCTCTACATTGGTGTCAGTGGATGTAACTATAATCCTCTACATTGGTGTCAGTGGATGTAACTATAATCCTCTACATTGGTGTCAGTGGATGTAACTATAATCCTCTACATTGGTGTCAGGGACTACAATAAGATCCCCCAGCATTTATGTGTGCTGGCACCAACCCTGTTCAGCATAATGTTTTCAGCCATGCTCTCAGACTCCTTCCAGAACAATTCCCTTGGAATCAGCCTGAGATATAGGATTGATGGGAAACTGTTCCTCCTGAGAAGACTCCAGGCTGTCACCAAGGTAAAGGAGACTGTGCTATGAGACCTCCTTTTTGTTGATGACTGTGCCTGGAATGCTGGATCAGAGCAGGAAATGCAAGCCAGTGTGGACAAATATGCAGCAGCATGCGACATCTTCGGCCTCCTCATCAACACAACGCAGACCGAAGTGATACATCATCCAGCTCCAAAAGCCCAACACCAAGAGAATACCATCACAGTGAAGGGACAAAAGCTGCAAGCAGTGGACCAATTTACATACCTTGGCAGCACCCTATCCCACACAGTGACAATTGACATCGAGGTCACCTGCAGATTAGCCAAGGCAAGCTCTGCATTTGGCAGATTACTGACCAATGTGTGGGACCGCCATAGAATAAGCCTTGCCACAAAGCTCAAAGTCTAACGAGTAGCAGTGCTAACTACCCTGATGTATGCCAGTGAGACTTGGACTTTATACAGGAGGCATGCTAGGCAAATCAACACTTCCACATGACCTGCTGTCAGAAATGGACTTGCCAGTAATGGTGGGACTCACCTGCCTTGTGGGCTGCAGTACCAGGGCTGGCCAGTGGGTGCTCTCAGCAATCAGAGACTCAACCCTGCAGCCAGCCAAACACCTGAAGCTGATTATGCAGGTGTATTTAAGGGATGGCCAGACCTGCAGTCTGGGCTTTGGTGTGTGTTTTCCATGGGCCCCTGTACCTTGTAAACCTGTGTTCCTGTTCCTGATTCCTGTGTTCCTGTAGTGCGTTCCTTGTTGCCGACCCTGCCTGTTCTGATCCATGCTGACATTCTCCTGCTCTGACCCCCGGCTCGTCCCTGACCATCCTTCTGCCTGATCCTCTGTACCGTGCTGCCCGTGAGTTACTGAACCCGGCGTGTGACCTGACTACCCTTGTCTGCTGCTTGTACCGTGCCTGTCCCCACCGTTACTGACCCGGCTAGTCTGACCACGTCGCTCCTGACTGTCATCAATCCATCCATCCCGCTCGGACCTGGACCTGCCAGCACTCTCTACCACAGCCGGACGCACTCAGGGGTCGCGACCTGGTTCCAGTCTGCACCAAGTCCATCCCCACCATCAGGGGCCCTGGTGAATAGCAGGCTGGGACTTAGACCCTGCGCCCTGAGGAAATCCGTGCTGTGGGCTTGGCCTGCCTGACCATTCCACCTCTCCAGCCCTGACTGCACTGTGTACCTATTGGTTTGTTTGTTAGCACTGTGTTACCTATTAGCTTAAGGTTAGCTTGTTTGCACTGTGTTTGTTTATTTGTGCAGCTAATAATAAATATTATTATTATAACATATCTGAAGCCTGCATTTCCCTGCGTCAGTTCACATACCTCTGGTCATACCCAGAGCCCTGACACCTGCCTCCGCAGACTTCTGAGGATCTGCTGGCAGGACAAGGTGCCAGACAGAGAAGTCCTCTCCAGAGCAGACCTGCCATTAATTCACACCCTGCTGATGAAAGCCCAGACAGGCTGGGCAGGCCATGTTGCAAGGATGCCGGACCACCGCATCCCTAAACAGTTCCTCTATGGTGAGCTGTCTCAAGGAAAGCGATCACATGGGGGATAAAGGAAGTGATATAAAGACACATTGAAAGCCTCCTTCAAGTCCCTGGATATTGACATCACCTCCTGGGAAACCCTGGCACAAGATCCATCAACCTGGCACACGCTGATCCACCAAGGCTGCCAAATATTTGAGGAGAGAATAAAAACCATAGCACAAGAGAAACAAGCACTCCACAAAGCCAGAGCTGCAAATGCTGCAACAGTAGTGCCCACATATGTCTGCCCAACATGTAGCAGAACATTTTGTGGCCGTATAGGCCTTACCAGCCACTTATGGACACACCATGGATTAGGGGCGGACTGACAACTCATGGGGCCCCCGGGCAATAGGGGATCATGGGGCCCCTGTATCCTTACCCAAATTTAAAAAAGCCTATGAAAAAGGTACCAGGGGCATCTCATGGGGCCCCCTACTGACCCCGGGCCCTCGGGCAGTGCCCGAGTTTCCAAATGGTCAGTCCGCCCCTGCCGTGGACAGCCCATTACCTGTTAGATGTCAAAGTCCTCTTCGAACACGATAGATGAATATTATCATCATCATCAGTGCCCTGCCGTTGGTGTCAGTGGGAGGAATAGTGGACTATTATTGGTGTTAATGGGAGGAATAGTGCCCAGCCATTGGTGTAAGTGGGAGGAATAGTGCCTCATCACTGGTGTCAGTGGAAGGAATAGTGCCGCATTGTTGGTGCAAGTGGGAGAAATGGTGCCCCATCATTGGTGTCAGTGGGAGGAATAGTGCTCCATCATTGGTATCAGTGGGAGGAATAGTGCCCCATAATTGGTATCAGTGGGAGGAATAGTGCCCCATCATTGGTGTCAGTGGGAGAAATAGTGCCCCATCGTTGGCTTAAGTGGGAGCAATAGTTCCCCATCATTGGTGTCAGTGGGGGGAATAGTGCCCCATCATTGGCATAAGTGGGAGAAATAGTGCCCCATCACTGGTATCAGTGGGAGGAATAGTGCCCCATCACTGGTATCAGTGGGAGGAATAGTGCCCCATCATTGGTGTCAGTGGGAGGAATAGTGCCCCATCATTGGTATCAGTGGGAGGCATAGTGCCCCATCATTGGTGTCAGTGGGAGAAATAGTGCCCCATCATTGGTATCAGTGGGAGGAATAGTGCCCCATCATTGGTATCAGTGGGAGGCATAGTGCCCCATCATTGGTATCAGGGGGAGGAATAGTGCCCCATCATTGGTATCAGTGGGAGGAATAGTGTCCCATCATTGGTATCAGTGGGAGGAATAGTGCCCCATCATTGGTATCAGTGGGAATAGTGCCCCATCATTGTTGTCACAGTGGAAGGAATAGTGCCCCATCATTGGTATCAGTGGGAGGAATAGTGTCCCATCATTGGTATCAGTGGGAGGAATACTGTCCCATCATTGGTATCAGTGGGAGGAATAGTGCCCCATCATTGGTATCAGTGGGAATAGTGCCCCATCATTGGTATCAGTGGGAATAGTGCCCCATCATTGTTGTCACAGTGGGAGGAATAGTGCCCCATCATTGTTGTCACAGTGGGAGGAATAGTGCCTCATCCTTGGTGTCAGTGGGGGTAATAGTGCCCCATCATTCATGTCAGTAAATGGAATAGTGCTCCATTGTCGGTGTTAGTGGCAAGAATAGTGCCCCCATTGTTGGTCTCAGTAGGAGGAACAGTACCCCAAGGGCCAGAGAAAGGCAAGCACTTACTGAAGTGAAAGTTTTGTCTTTATGATAGCTTCAACCCAATAACCCTCCCTGCACTGGCCTATCATACAGCCAGGCTCATTAGCTAGGTGAAGGACCTTGAAGTGTCATGAACTCAGAAACAAGGACTGGCCCTGGAGAGGTGGATCTCACCTTCATTCTTACATTGTTCTTACAGCGAATAAAATGCTTCTTTAGGTTCTCAGACTTTTGACATTTATACTCAATTACTAGCATCTTGTACTATTAATAAAATATAATTTTAAACACTAATAAAATGTGATTGGATTGCATTTTGTAGAGAATTACTGCTTTGCATTTCCCTTAGGCTTGCTATCTCCTTCCAGGGATAATATTACAAATTGCTACCTTTTGGTTTGGCAAAAAATAGATTATGTAATCATGTTCTAAATGGTGTCAGGCATGAACGCGTTCACAGTATTACACAATATGAATTCCATTTCATACAGAAGTCTAAATAAATCCGGGACTTTAAATTTAGCTCCATGCACACGGGGCATTTTAATAACACTGGTAGCGTCATTTGTGTAAAATCACGTTAAAAACACAAGTTTTTCAGTGTTTTTGCATTAGAATTTAGCCGCATTTTTCCACGTTTCTCAGTGTTTGCGGTTTGAACGTTCTTAGTGTTTTTTTTTAACAAAAAAACATTTTTTTCCCTTTTGCTGCATTTCACCACGTTTTTCAGCGTTAGAGAGTTTTTACAGCTAAAAAAACTCCTCTAGAGACCCACTAGTCCTGGGTTTTTTTCCAGCCAAAAATTGCCCCTGCCAAAAAACGTTGATTACAGCCTGTGTGTGTATGGACACATAGGATAACATGCTGGGGGGTTTACAGGCTGTAGAAAAAAATGCCAAAAGTCAAAAACAGCCGCTGTAAATCCCTCACGCACACGGGACGTTTTGATAACACTGGTAATGTTAGCTGTGTAAAGTGCTAAAAACGTGAGTTTTTCAGCTTTTTTTAGCATTTTTGCATTAGCAATTAGCAGAGTTTTCCCCGCATTTGCGTTTTTTAGAGTTCTTTTTTACCCCCAAAAAAGTTATTTTTTGGTCAACAAAAGTCCAAAAACACAGGATTGCAGCGTTTTACCGCGTTTTGCCGCGTTTTTCAGCTTTAGAGCATTTTTACAGCTAAAAAACTCTGTTAGAAAGCCACTAGTTCTGTTTTTTTTTTCCAGCCAAAAAACGTTGTTTCCAATCTATGTGTGTATGGACACATAGGATAACATGCTGGGGGGTTTACTGGCTGTAGAAAAAAATGTCAAAAGCCAAAAAAAGCCGCTGTAAATCTCTCACGCACACGGGACGTTTTGATAACGCTGCTAACGTTAGCTGTGTAAAGTGTTAAAAACGTGCGTTTTTCAGCTTTTTTTTTAGCATTTTTGCATCAGCGATTAGCGGTGTTTACCCGCGTTTGCGTTTTTAGTGTTTTTTTACCCCAAAAATTTTTCTTTTTTGGTCAACAAAAGTCCAAAAACACAGGATTGCAACGTTTTACCGCGTTTTTCAGCATTAGAGTGTATTAACAGCTAAAAAACGCCTCTAGAAGCCCACTAGTTCTGGTTTTTTTTTTCAGCCAAAAAAGGCTGATTACGGCCTATGTGTGTATGGACACTTAGGGGTTTATTTACTAAAGCTGTAGAGTCCAAAATCAGACTCCCTTCTGCATAGAAACCAATCAGCTTCTAACCTCAGCTTGTTCAATGAAGCTTTGGCAATGAAACCTGGAAGCTGATTGGTTTCTATGCAGAAGGGAGTCTGATTTTGGACTCTCCAGCTTTAGTAAATAAACCCCATAGGATAACTTGCTGGAGGGTTTACTGGATGTAGAAAAAAAATCAAAAGCCAAAAACAGCCGCTGTAAAAACGTCCCGTGTGCATGAGGACTAATGCCCCATACACACCATGAGAAAATCATATGAAAAATTTTGCGCAAACACTGATCGAATGATTTTCTCTTTGTTGATGAGCAGGATGTTTTAACCGATAACAAATATTGTGAATGAAAAAAATCCGATTGAACAACAGTGAAAAATGTTGTCGTTTTGCATACAAACGACCGATTTTCTATGCGGTGGTATGAAAGAAATCTATCAAGTGCTATCACGCATGAGCAGAAATAGAAGATGACCCGGATGTTTATGTCCAAGGAATCTTCATAAACACGAACGAACAATCCAAACATTAAAAGTAGATTGTCCTAATGAGATAATAAAACCAGAATTCTGCAGATTATATTTTATGTGTCACTATTTATGTATGTAGGAAATGTAATAAACGATATTATATTCATTGCTGGTCATTGTTGTGTATATGGATCGTTCTGGCCGGAAGCGCGTGGCTACAAGGTCACACAGCATCACTAGCACTTGTACGAAAGCCGTCAACACTATGTATTGCCCAACCAATAATTTTTTTTAGATTGGTTAATGTGGGCCACAATTTCGACCAACGAACGAACGCCTCTCGGTCGTCGAATGACCGATCGGTCGATTTTCTAATCGTGTATTCCCACCTTAACCCCCCTGACGATATTCCCGAGTATAGCTCGGGGCAGTGCCAAAAGCGGTAACCCCGAGCTACACTCGAGAATACACTGCAGCGTTGCTCCAGGATTCCCTCGATGACTTACCTTGTCCTGCGCTCCCGCGATGTCCCTCCTACAGCGTCCCCGGCCATGTCCTCCGGCCGATGCCGGCATCTGTTTTCCAGGTTCCGGTCCCTGCGAGCGTCGGGACGTACGGGAGATGGAACCGGCAGGAAATTTAAAAAAGTGACATTCACTAAATACACTAAAATCACATAGTATAACATTCCTGTATCAAACCATTTCACATACATTTTGTCCCGAGTGCTTTGTCCGGCGCCCTGCCTGCATTTTTACTGTTCTTTCTGCCTGGAAACTGAGAAACGTCCATGGCGTCCAAAAAGTGTCCCTTTAGGTCAGACGCGGTTTTAGACCGGCTAGAGAACAGCGATAGTAAATCAGAACCACTTGCAGAATTGAGTGATAATGATTCGTGGGGGAAATTCCTCATCAGACACTGAAAACGATTCTGCGACTGAGCTCAGCGATGTGCGAACTTGGCGCTATATTTCACATTTCAGTGTTTTTGGTTTGAATACATTATTGAATTAAATTTATTATTATTATTATTTTTTATAATTATTTATTATATTATAATTTATGATTTTGTGTTTCAAATTTTATCATCCCCGGGATGTTTACTAGACTCTTGTTCAGACAGATTTCAGTGAGTTATTCCTAAGAATTACAGGCCTACAATAAAAAAACAACATATTTCCATGCAAAAAAATGTACCGCGTTGAGCACAGAAATATGTACATAATCAGACCGCTAGGGAGGTTAAGACACAGATCCTGTATGTAAAATGCCAAATAGGCTTCTGGGTCAGGAAAAGGTTAGTATGTAGGTGGGATATTATTAAATAGGTAGGCAGTATGGATATAAAAAATAAAAATGTCAGACTTAATCTGATATCGAATTTAAAGAATTATTTGTTTTTCTGAATGTCTCTTTGTTAAAAGTGTTTCTAAATAAAGATAATTGAACATCAACATCATACAGTTGTGGTTTGGCTGAAACTTGCAATTTCCACACAGGAAGGTCCCATGTCTAAAGGAAACTGAACTAGGTTGGCTAAAAAAGGGGTGCAAAAATCATGCAGAATGGTTTAGGAAGCTCTAGGCAGCCCTTTCTGACAAAATTAGGAGTCAAAACACAGAACAATGGTTATCCAGGCTGGGAAAATGTTAGAAAAATCCCAGTATCAGCTGCTGGAATCCCCCTATATGCTACCATTTCTAGAGATAAAAAAAATCCTGTGGGCTTTGGGATGGTAGCAGTCAGAAAGTAGCAGCAGGAACATGATTGGGAACAGTATATGGGTGTGATGGAGGGTAGGCAGGACAGAACACTCAAAGCTTTATTGACATAGTGGAGACACTCAATCAGGGTTGGAAAGTAGCGTCCGGGTACTCAAACACGGGAAATATAAGGTGGAGCCCTAGGCAATTGTAATCCGGTCCACGATAGGGCGACTGGGGTAGTGGCAGCCGGAGCTAGTATCAACCCGGACGGGCAAGACCGGCAAGGGTAGTAAAGGGCATACAATGTATGAATGTTCAGGGGAAGGGAAGAGCCCAGAATAATTGTAATACGGCCCCATGGGGCAAAGTTAAAGTCTCTGGTAGATTGTAATCCAAACAGGGAAGAGGAAGGAGGGAGAGTTCATGGACAGTCCACAGATTGATAAAACAAGGGTGCAGACACTCACGGTTCGGGCAGGGATGTCATGACTCACAGTTTATGGCAGCAGGGAGACCCTGCTCAGCACACAGCAACAGCAGGTAATCTGGGCCCCAGAGTATTAGGCAGAGTATCGTGGGGCCCACAGCAGGTTGTCCTAGCACAGCAGCAGTGGGTAATCCTGGCCCCAGTGTATTAGGCAGAGTATTGTGGGGCCCACAGCAGGTAGTCCTTACCCAGGGTATTAGCAGAGGGGCAGCGGGTACTCCCAGTCCTGGAGTATTAGCAGAGTGGCGTGGGTACTCCCAGCCCTGGAGTATTAGCAGAGTGGCAGCTGGTACTCCCAGCTCGGGAGTATTCTTTCCGACCTGTTTGGGGGTTGGGGGAAGAAGAGTCTCTTGCAGAGCGCCCAGCGGGTATGGCAGCGGAGGTCCGGACTGGGACCTCCCAACAGACAGCGGTGGTGGCAGGCAAAGAAGACACCAGCCGGGTCCTGTGCCGGCCTTTTTAAAGCCGGCCAGGACGCCTCCGGGTTGGCCCGGCAACGTCCGGCCCAGCGCCGCGTTGCCAGGGCAATGAGGCATGCCCCCTTGACTCTGGCCGAGCTCTCGTGAGCGCGGCCTTTGTCTCCGGCGGGCACAGCGTGCGGGAAGCCCTGTGCCCGCGCTGCGCCTGCCAGGGGCGTGCAGAGACATCCCAGCAGCCTGCCGCGGGGGTCTCTTGGCGGGGGGTCACAGCTCCTCCAGCTAGATTGCCGGAGGGGCTGTGATCTTCGCCGCAGGGGTCCCCTCCCCTCATTCTGCACAGCCTGCTTCAATGGCTGTGTGCACGATGAGAGGATGTGGCAAGGGGGGAGGGAGGGGGGAGCGCACAGGGACAGCCGGACACACCGTGACAACGGGTAAAAAGTGAGTTCCAGGGCTACTAAAATGTTGGTTAGAGTTTGGGGCTGGTAGTTGGCAGGAGCCATTGAGTGGAAAACTAACAAGATCAGTAGACAATAATACTCATGTAACATGAACTACTTATTCCAAAAACTTTACCAAAAAACTAACTCATGGACAAGAGAGTATTTGCTTCTGGCTCAAATATGGCAGTACCAACAGTTCGATCTTTAACTGGTGGGACACACATTAGCCATTTCAATTTATCGTCCGCTTGGCAGAAGTTTTCCAAATGTTTCCTTAGATATTTTGGCTCAAAGACGTCACTACCTATTTTCGATTTGGCCATTTAACTGGACAAAAAATGAACGACCTGACCAAACAAGAGATTTTCGAACAATTTTTCACCTACAGTATGGGCACTATTGCCCAAACATGCATCCACACCGGTTAAAGTGAGTTAAATCTCAATTTATCTAACCCAGTGCCTGTCTACGAGGGTGCTACATCTGTAATAAAGTTGTGTACATTTTATTTGTAGTTTGATTTATGTCCCCGTTAAGGCACCTTTAAAAGCCCAACTTGTGCTCCCCCTCACTAGTATATGTGGTTTTGGAGAAAGACTGTTGTAGTTGTTTATAAATAAGGGATGGTGCCATAACAGGGAATATGTTGGATGGTCCTACCCATGTTTAAATGTGATCAGTGGAAAGAACATCCCTTACATTGGTGATCAGTGGGAAGAATTCTCCTTACATTGGTGATTAGTGGGAAGAATGTCCCTTACATTGGTGATCAGTGGGAAGAACGTTCCTTACATTGGTGATCAGTGGGAAGAATGTCCCTTACATTGGTGATCAGTGGGAAGAATGTTCCTTACATTGGTGATCAGTGGGAAGAATGTTCCTTACATTGGTGGTCAGTAGGAAGAATGTCCCTTACATTGGTGGTCAGTAGGAAGAATGTCCCTTACATTGGTGGTCAGTGGGAAGAATGCCCCTTACATTGGGGGTCAGTGGGTAGAATGCCCCTTACATTGGTGATCAGTGGGAAGAATGCTCCTTACATTGGTGATCAGTGGGAAGAATGTTCCTTACATTGGTGATCAGTGGGAAGAATGTTCCTTACATTGGTGATCAGTGGGAAGAATGTCCCTTACATTGGTGATCAGTGAGAAGAATGTTCCTTACATTGGTGATCAGTGGGAAGAATGTCCCTTACATTGGTGATCAGTGGGAGAAGGAGGAGGACACACTGAAAGAGCTCTCCCTGAGAACCAGCGTTTTCAAGCCTGGGCCTTGCCTGCTAGCTTGGCCCAGGAACCATGCCTGATCTGGGGGAGACCCTGGGAGGTATTCCCCTGATGACACCGGGCCTAGTGAGGAGGAGTTGGAGTACCTGACTGTGGGTTCAGGCCCTGGTGAGGATGTGGATGTCTTCAGACAGAAGACTATAGATCAATTCTTGACTATCGGAAGAGCTGAGGAAAAACAAAGTTTTGAAAGCTAATCCTTCAGAGCCAAATACTGCCAGGCCTGGAGTAAAAACAGATTGGCCATGAAGCCAGAGCTACAGCACATGGAGGAAAAGTTAAAGAGACAATCTTTATTACTTGAAAAGTTGAAAGCCAGAAGTGGAGCATTTAAAGAAAAGTTTGATAATGAGAGGAGATTTGCCAGTCAGACATCAGCGAGTTCTGTGGATCAGCAGCCTCAGGTAATGGATGACCCGGCTCCATCTGCCTCAGCGTCTCTCCCCCCATGTCAGGCTGCGTAGTTGTCAGTAGCAACCAGCCAGGGGGTTGGGAGTGAACATGGCACCCTGACCTTCATCCAGCACATGGAGTCTCCCCTGAGGGCAGACAGGTTTGCCTTTTCTGATGACTCTTCAGAAGTCCCTGAGGATGGACAGATGAGGTACAGACCGGCAAAGCCTGTACTGGTGGAGAAATCTCAATACATCAACATGGCTGCTTCCAGCATGTCTGCCCCACCGGCTGTGGTGAGTACTGCAGATGAGGAGCTCTGCAAGCAGCCTGATGTGGAGGAATCCTCAGCCAACCTGGAGGAAAAATCCCTGGCAGAGAGGTCTCCATACCATCAGGGGAATGTGGATGAACCTGCACCAAGCACCCCACAGATGGAAATTGCTGCTGCTGTTCCTGCTGAGACCAGTAGTCCCTCTACAGGCAAAATGGTTGCCACTTGCAGAGTTTGTTTCACCTGAGCTCCCAGGTGTTGCAGAGCTGATTGATGCTGGTGGGGGAGGGGAGCAGCACACTGTACAATGTGGAGAGCAAACATGGATGTCTCCTGTGTCAGTGAAGTTTCTCTTGTGGCTGTGTCTGAAAATTCAATACGGTCCTGGGCTTGAGTGTCCTTTCCTGGAGGAAGAGATCACGGCTGGAGCTGAAGTTTCTACGGTTGCAGCAGTGAGTACGGACATTTCTGAGAACTCTATGACTGATGAGACTGGTAAAGCAATGGATGTGGTGGTGAAGGGGTTAACGTTGCTGGTAAGACTAAAAATGACATTTCTCCCCCTGCTGAGCAGAGAGAGGATACACCATCCAATCCCGAATCTGTACAATCGGTATCTGCTAGAGTTGCACCAGACACACAAATGTTTCTGCTGCTGGGAGGATTGGGGGGAGCTATGCTTCTGTTTTGGGGAGTCGCACCAAGGGGGGTGGAGGGAGTGTTGGGAATGCTAATGGTCACAATTTGGGGAGGTTTGGTGGTGGGATGGTTGGTGGATCAGGAGGAGGAATGTTGTACAGTTGAAGTGGGAGGGGAAAGGAAACCCACCACTAACGGGGAGGGTGACTGAGTTGATTCTGGAGATGGGATTTAAAGCCTGTGATGTGTTTGCATTGATCTGCCCAGTTGGCAGTTATGAATATAATTTGTCATTTGTAAAACCTGAAGGCCTGGACCTGTTTTGGGAGAGATATAGGAGGTGCAGGAGCCTTCAGCAGTGGAGAGGTTTGGTAGCAAAGGTTGTTTCCAGACAGCCTTTGATAAAATCAGTGACAATCCTGGTCCAGAAGGAATCCATACCAGAGGCTGATTTGGTAGTTTGGTTACGCCGATATGGTGAGGTTCTCACCCCACTGCGGAAGGTCCTGGATGAGCATGGGATATGGACAGGGGCCTGGATAGTGTCGCTGCAATTGGGGGTGCTGGGCAATGTGGTTTAGCATATTCCCTACTCAGTCTTTCTTGGGAGGTATAGGCTGACCATTTTCTATCAAGGTCAACCTAAGGTTTGTAACAAATGTGGAGAGAAAGGTCACTTTGCATCATCCTGCACCATCAAGAAGTGCTCACTGTGCCAGGTTTTAGGCCATTTGGCCAAAGAATACACCCAGATTTGGTGTAATTTGTGCCAGCAGCTGGGTCATCCATACAGTCTGTGCCCAGAGGCACTACATAACCTGCCAGGACTGGAGGCTGAGCTCCCGAGGCTGGATAAAGAGGATGAGGCAGCTGATCCTAGGGAGAAAACTTGTTGATCCTCCTGTGTCTGTTCTATCTGTTGTCAGATTCTGTTTCCCCCAGTAATGTCACCCCTGAGTCTGTCCCTCCTGTTCCTAATACTACGGTACGTAGATCCTCCAGACTAGCGGAAGCTGCTGGGGGAGGCGTGTTTAGTGGATCTTCCCTCTCGGCTTACACTGACTCCGGTACCTGTCCCCCAACAGCACAAACGTGGTCAGGATGTTGTGGGGATGCTGGATGGGGGTGGAGCCGATGGGGCTCAGGGAGGGGTGTCCATGTCCCATGTCTCACCTCCTGCTGGGGGGGATTCAGCTGATGAAGGGTGGGAGAGGGTGAAGGAGAAGAAAAAGAAGAAGAGGAGCATGAGAAAAGCTTTCCTTTTTTCTTCAGAATCAGACCCAGGAGGGGTCCCTCTTGGCAACACCTTTTCAGTTTTGTCAGGTGATGAGATGGTATCTGATATATCCATTTCTTTATCATCTATGCATGAGGGGGAGTCACGTACTCTGAAGAGAGCTGTTTCGGGTGATGAGAGTGTGGTAGAGGTTAAGAAACGACTACCCCAATCATCCTGATGGCAGTTCCCGCTCCGTTAAAGGTGGCGACCATTAATGTCACCAGCATTAAATCTGCAAGAGCTCGTGATACGGCCTTGTTTTTGCTCAGCGAGTTTGATGCTGAGATTTTATTTTTTCAAGAGACCTGGCTCAATACATTGGCTGATGTCAATCTATCAAAAATGGAGTGGAGATGTGGTCCCTCTCAGGGGCGGACTGACCATTTGGAAACTCGGGCACTGCCCGGGTTCATTAGGGGGCCCCATGAGATGCCCCTGGTACTTTTTTCATAGGCTTTTTTGTGTTTGGGCAAGGACACAAGGGCCCCATGATCCCATATTGCCCGGGGGCCCTATGAGTTGTCAGTCCGCCCCTGGTCCCTCCTTTTGGCTAAACCTTGCAGCGGAGTTGCAGTCCTTTCTAAAATCAAGATGGTAACATGCCGGCGGGTAATTGAGGTAGAAATGGGGAGATGCATGGTCTTAGACGTCTCTGTTAGGGGGAAGGACCTGCGCCTGATCAATATCTATGAACCACAGTCAAAATGGGGCAGGAAATGCCTCCTCACAAAGATCAAGCCCTTCCTTTTTATGTCTCAGTAGGTTGTCTTCGGAGGTGACTTTAACACCATAATCAGGCCTGAAGACAGTAGAGGCTCCATAGACAGGCTGGGTTATGATAGCGTTTTTCTCAGAGATTTGGTTAGACAGGCAGGCCTGGTAGATGTGCACATTAAGCACTGCCCTGGCAGCACGGGGTTCACATTTCAGAGAGGGAATAGTCAGAGCAGGATAGACAGGATTTTTTTAAAGGAGAACTCTGCTTTCTCGGCTCTTGAGTTGAAGGCGGTGGAGTTCTCTGACCACTGTATGCTGTCTGTGACTCTGAATGCCTCGGACACTCCACCCAGGGGAAAGGGGGGTCTGGGAACTGAATTCGGCTCTCCTGGAAGATGTAGAGGTAAGACAATCCTTTGAGGATTTTTTTCAGGCACAGGTTTCTATTCTTTCTTTTTCCAAAAAAAGTTTTATTTTGAAATACGAAAGGCATAACAAGTCATATACGGATACGGAGCACAGTCCACGCATAAACATTGTCTTAATCTCCCGTAGCGCAGACGGGTCATAAGTTGTTTATTTGAAGTGTGAATTACCCTGATACAAAAGATCACATTATAGTAGTTGAGTAAACTAAACCAAAAAAAGAGTACTGATTATAATAGGTAGTCTAGAGAATTATAGTGGATGCTGCTCTAATGCGTAGGGATTATTCAAATAATGGGACCATGAAGCGTAGTACAATATATCATTTGAAGGCGTGCAGTTCTTCTGTGTCCGTAGCCGGGAAATGTAGGGTTCTTATTGTGAAAGACAATCATACCTATATGTGAAAGGGCACCCTGTCCCTCATAAAAGATATAGTTATTTGTAGAGGAAAAAGGTGTGAAGGAAAGAAGAAAAGGAAAAGAAGAGAGAAAGGCGCATCAGGGGAAAGGAAGTGTGAAGAGTAGCATCATAGGAGGAAGGGGAAAAAAAAAAAAAAAAGGGGGGGGGGTGGAGGGGGTCAAATAATAAATAGTGGTTGTTAACTAATCATATCATGGAGCATTATTTATGGTGACGTAGATTATACCTTTATGTAAGATATAGTCCGGGTAGACTCAGTCTATGGAGCAATTCTAGAGGTGAGAGCTCTAAAGGTTTTTGTGTTCTTGAATCTCGTCTCATTCATTCATAGAAAAACGATAAATACTGGTGGTTTGAAAGTGTTTCCAACATGCCCAAGTCTTCCTGAATCTCTCGGGGTGTTCTTTTGCCACTGAAATCAGCTCCTCCATCTCCGCAATCCTGATGACCCTAAGAAACCACTCTCGTACAGTGGGAACCTGTTTTGACCGCCAGTGCACAGGGATACATTGTTTTGCCGCATTTATCATGTGCAAGGCAAGAGACTTACGATAAGTCCGAAAAGGAAGTGAGGAGTGGTGGAGTAAAAATTGTGCAGGGGTGAAGTCTAGATTGTATGTGGTTACTTGTGAAACTAAGTCTCGCACTTTATTCCAAAAGGGCTGCAGCAGCGGACAGTCCCACCATATATGTAGGAGTGTACCCTTTGCCTGTTGACATCTCCAACATAAATCCGAAACGTCCGGGTCAAATTTATGAAGCAAGGATGGAACTCTGTACCATCTAGAGTATAATTTATAGTTGTTTTCTTGTGTCGAGACACAAATGGAACCTGTATGCATATGGTCATAGATGTGATCCCAATCTTCCGATGACAATGACAGTTGTAGATCAAGCGACCAAGCCTCACAGGCCTTTCGAGGTTGAGACGTATTGGCGGTATCCAGATAGGAATAGAGCTTGGATATAACATGTCTCTGGGGGAAGTCCGTAAAGCAAAGTTTCTCATACGGAGTAAGTGGCCTTGAGTAATCTTGTAGATGTGGGGAGCTTCGTATAAAGTGATGAAGTTGTCTGAACATCCATGGCGTAAAGTTCAGGGATGGCCATGTCTTCATAATGTCCTCTCTAGATAAGAACTTCTTATTTTTAAAGAGTTGATGTACTGTCAGATTAGCTGGACAAGTATCTCCGGCTAGGAAGGCCCGGGACATACCCGGCAGAAACTCTGGATTCATTTTGATCGGAGTTAAAGGACCCGGAGAGGAAGAGAGTTCTTTTTTCTGGAACAACTGATGGCAACAGCTTAAGGTAGGACCTATAAGAGGGTGTTCCCGAAACTCCGAAGGAATGTGAGAGTTTTCCAGCCAAGGGGAAGGGGCAAGTGGTATTGTCGAGAAATTTGCCTCCAAACCAACCCAGACCTTACGATTGTGGGTCGTGGTCCAATCTACTGCCCTTGCTAGGTGACAAGCCCTGTAGTATCGGGCAATATCAGGTAATCCAATACCTCCACCCTTCTTGGGCATGGTGAGTTGGGCAAAGCTAATTCTTGGTCGTTTATTATACCAAAGAAAGGAGGTACAGAGTGTTTTATAGGATGCGAAGAAAGAAGTTGGTAGTTTAATCGGTATTGTCTGCAGTAGATACAATATTCTAGGAAGTACGTTCATCTTGAGAATGGCTGCTCTACCAAACCAAGAGAACCAGGGTTTATTCCAAGTCTGAAGGTCTGTGGAGATATTACGCAAGAGGGGTAAGAAGGTTTTATCGTAAAGTTCCGTTAGGTGAGTTGGTAGTTGGATACCCAGATACGTGATCGCCTCAGACTGCCAAGTAAAAGGAAAATTCAATTTTGCTTGTCTAAACACATCTTGGGTCAAGGAGACATTAAGGGCTTGGGATTTAGAGAAGTTGATTTTGAAGTTAGCCAGATACTGGAACAACTTGAATTCTTGCAGCAGATTAGGTAAAGTGATATGTGGGTCTGTTAGGAAAAGTAGTATGTCATCAGCAAAGGCTGCTATTTTATGAATTTTGCCATTTATCAGAATCCCCTTGATGTTATCATTCTGTTTGATGCAATTCAACAAAGGTTCCAGAGTCAGAATAAATAGGAGAGGGGATAAAGGACATCCCTGTCTAGTCCCATTGCCTATCGAAAAGGAATCCGAAAGGAGACCATTAACTCGCACTTTAGCTGTGGGAGTGGTATATAGAGACATGATAAATGCCAGGAAACGCGGAGGCAATCCAAGTCCAATCAGAACTGCCTCCATGTAGTCCCACGCCAGTCTGTCAAATGCCTTTTCTGCATCTAGAGATAGAAAGAAGCCAGATTGTTGCTTTTGAGTTAACCAATGATGAATATTTATGGCCCTTATTGTATTGTCTCTAGCTTCTCTCCCTGGTACAGAGCCCACCTGGTCTGTTGATATGATGGGATCTATGATGCGTAATAGACGATTGGCCAGGATTTTGGCAAAGATCTTTAGATCTACGTTTAATAGAGAGATCGGACGGTAGTTCGCTGGAGAGGTTTGGTCTTTATTCTCTTTTGGTATGACCGTAATATGGGCCTCAGAGAGATGGCGCATGGATTGCCCTGGTGTATCTAAAGTGTTGAAGGCCCGTAGAAATGGCTGTGCTAAGATGTCACTGAAAGACTTATAGTACGAAGTGATAAACCCATCAGGGCCTGGACTTTTACCAGGTTTCAGTTGTGCAATGGCTTGTTGTAGTTCCGTCAGGGTCAAGGCGCCATCTAAGTCTTGCGCTTGTGTTCTAGAAATAGAGTTTGGAAGGTATCGGGTCAGGAAGGTCTGGATAATAGTCTCACGAGGCCTAGTGTCTCCTGTCGGTTTAGATGGTACGGGTAAATTGTAGAGAGAGGAATAGTATTGCTCAAATTCAGCTGCAATATTCGTTGATGTTTTCAGTAAGCGACCCTGCTTGGAAGTGAGCTGATAGATTTGCTGAGCTGCCCTTCTAGATTGCAAGGCCCTGGCTAGAAATTTGCCACTCTTATTTCCATGTTCATAGAAAAGTTTCTGTTGTAGAGTAAAATTACGTTTGTTTTTTTTTTCAACGACATCTTGGAGTTGTTTTCGCGCCTGATCTAGTTCTGTTGCAGATTCCAAGGCTCTAGAGCGTTTATGCGTGCATTCAAGTGCACGGACTTTTTGCATTAAGGCAGTAAAAGATGTTTGAGCTAGGCGTTTTCGTGAAGCGGATATGGACATTAGAAGGCCACGCATTACACATTTGTGCGCCTCCCACTGTACGAGAGGGGTCGTATCTGGAGATGTGTTTTCTTTAAAGTAGTTGGTCAAAGAATCACGGATCTGGAGGGTGACGGAAGAGTCTGTAAGAAGAAAGGGGTCCAATCTCCATGTTTTGGATGCGGCTGGTGTATCCGGGAATTGTAAAGTCATCATAATTGGGTGATGGTCAGATAAAATCATTGGCTCGATCGAGGCCGATTTCAATATATGTAAGTCCTTTTGCGAGAGAAAAAAATAGTCGATTCTGGAATGGCGTTTGTGTGGTGCGGAATAAAAGGTGTAGTCTTTGTCCGTAGGGTGAAGGGTGCGCCAGGTATCATGAAGGAGAAGGTCATGAAGTTCAAGTTTAATCTGCTTGAGTGCTTTGAAAGGTTTAGAGGAAAAACCAGTTGAAGTGTCCTCCAACGGGTTCAAAGCTACATTAAAATCACCTCCCAGAATCAAAATACCTGATTGAAACATAGCAAGTAATTTGGAGATTTTACGAAAAAAGCATACTTGTGCGGTATTGGGACTGTAGATGTTGGCAAAAGTAAGTGGCTTATTAAAAAGGGTACCTTTGAGAAAGAGGAACCTCCCCTCAGGGTCTTCGAGAGACTCAGTAACTTTAAATGAGAGCTGTTTGGAAAGTAAGATGGATACACCTTTTGCTTTCACCTCCGCGTTGACTGCATGATAAGCCGTTGGGTAATTAGCATTTGAAAATCTAGGTATGTGATCCGTTCGAAAGTGTGTTTCTTGGATAAAGAGCACATCTGCTCGAAGGTTTTTCATGTATGTTAGAAGTTGTGAGCGTTTCTCAGGTATATTTAAGCCCTTGGCGTTAAGAGAGGCCACTGAGAGCGTGCGGGCTGAACATGTAGATGTGTGGTTGATAGCCATGTTGTTGTATACCAGAAAAACCTGTTCAAAGTCTACAGGTATACCAAATGAGTGGCGGAAAAAAAAAAAAAAAAAAAAAGGGGGGGGAGAATTTTTTTATTTTTTTTTTTGGGGGGGGAGGGGGGATTAAAACAGGGACGTGTAGAGGTAGAAATAGAGATAGTAATTATATGGAGGAAGAAATAAAGAGTGTAACAGAGAAGAAAAGAAGTGTCAGGCGTGTCTCATAGAAACCCATATATATGTATTGATATATATTCCTTCGACTTCCAGAACAGACTAAACTCCAGAGAAGAGATAGACCAGCTACTCTATCTCCTATTAAAGCTCTTATGAAATGGTTGTATGTAAAACTGTGTACAGGATTACAAAATTACATGTGGAGATGTGTCGAACCCAGAGACAGCCGTATTGTGAGTATACAAAATAATCGTAAGGAGGACTTATTCTCTCAAACGAGAGGTATACAAAGAAATTAGTCTAACATAAGGTGTCCTTGACACACAGAGCTATGTGGGAAGTAGCTAATTTATACCGAGAGGTAATCTATTCCTATTGGGAAAGGGAGGTAGGTGTAAAATAGTATATATAAAGCTGGGGGAATAAAAATATTGTAGATGAGCAAGAGGTTAGATAGTAAGGCTCACAGGAATAAGTGCACTAGAACCGATGTGAAGGAGGTATGTGCTAACGGAAAGGTCTTATGAGATTGAATGTAGAAAATGTTGATGTGAATAGACATTGAGGCTGTGTTATTCAATAGAATGTAGCAAGCATACTCATACCTCCAAAATACTATACAATCACAAGTTAAACATAATATAGGAAATAATTAGACAATTCCTATAAATGACTTCGATCCTGCACGGCAAACAATCGTGCCATTGTAGGATGGTCTTCATAAACTGTATCAGTTCCGAGCAAGATTACCATCTTTATACGAAACAATGCAGGGTAACAGCAATAACATAACATATGAATATTCCAGGATGTAGGCCTTAGGCCATTCATTCCGTTGGACCGTTTTCCAAAAACAAGGTAAATATTAGTCCCAACTGAGGGATCTTATGCTGTACAGCAGGTCACTACTAAGGCATGCTGGACTCCCCCACGCCTACCAAACCGTGGCAGATCATCAAAGAGAGGGCATTCATAATCCGTGGCCAGCTGAGAGCATGGATCAAATCAAATAACTGTATAGGTCAAAACTTAACACAACTGCGAGATGAACCATAAATGTGAACATCGAATATGGAGGTCCCATGTCTCATATCTGAAACACCACCTAGTCCATGAGTGAGTAGAAGGTATGTAATATACTAGGTACTACGATGCATATGAAGGAGTTCAGGATACTATATGGGAGAAAAATATTATAGGGAGAGTGAGGAGGTTACGGGATCGGGATATTTACATAGTGTCTACTTAACACAGGTAATTATACACCCGTATCAAGGCTGAATGATGGGTATGGAGGAAAACATGTTAAACTGAGAGTGAATCCTATGGGACCGTATGGTGGTAGCATACTCTGGGAATCATTAGGGGCAAGTTGTACAGCCAAGTATAATACGATCATGCACAAGCATTACCATAGAGTCACTTTAAAGATAGTAAGGAAGAGTATGGAGGCTATTCCCGGTGTGTCTCAAGGGATATAAAATACGTGTCCTCCAGATAGGATCAGCTGGTTTTAGACAACTTTGGTGTTAAGACACAAAAAGCAGGAACATATGGATGTCCTATCTAAGTGCATCTAACACATATGACATTGAGTTTCAGGGAGTCAGGCGTAGATCCAGAAAAGGCAATTGGCCTGCATCTCTAGATCTCAAATAGGCCTACATTTCTGTTTCTGCTAGAGCTAGTAAGTTAATATATTAGGCCGGTACTGATCAGGTGAGCAAACTCCCAAGTCAACAGGGGTACAACCCACATCTCCATTAGCAGTGTCACATATAGACCCCTGGGGCCAAGAGCGAGAATAACTTCAGCAGGTATATTTAAGATATATAAATATATATAACTGGTAAATAGTGTACAGAAAAAAATATGCTGATTTGATACAATAAACATACCCCAGTGTCCACTCCCCGGGATCCTAGGTGGTCTTCGATAGACTGTGGTATGGAACCGTGAACTACAAGAAAAATATAAAACTCATTTGGGCCTTGTGTAAAGAGGCCTCCGATTGGGAGAATGATGCTACACGATGGATAGAGAAGGGAAAACTGAGGAGAGTCATTCGTGACGTGCCTTGCGATGTGCAGGTGATGCTGGTAAACTATCTCCAGTAATGAGCCGCCGTCGTACAGGGGTGGTTGAAGTGTGAGGGGATCTGCTTCGCCTTTCTCCTCCAGAGTGTCTAGAGAATTGCAGCTCCATGGGGTCTTCAATTGACCGTGATGAGGGAAGAGATGTACTGGACCAGTTGGGAATATCCAGTAAAGGGATATTCAGAGTTTCACAGAATAGTGGATGATCTTCCGGGAATCTCATGAGAGCTGATCTCCCCAGGTGTGTTGCTGATAGGCCAAACGGAAACTTCCAGCGGTATGCTATTCCCTTGGAGCGAAGTAGGTCTAGTAATGGGCGTAGGTCTTTCCTACGTTGCAAGGTGAGGTGGGATAGATCCTGGAATAATTTAATTTCTGTTTCATGATACCGCAAGTGGTGTTTATCCCGAGCTCTACGTAGTATTTCTTCTTTAAGTCTGAAGTCTACCAGACAGCAAATTACATCTCTCGGTGGCTCAGTGTCTCTGCCTCTAGGACGCAAGGCCCTATGTAGACGTTCGATTTCAATTGGTGATTCAGGCGGTCTTTCCAAAATATCATTAAAGATGGTTAAAAGCGCCTGGGAAAGTTGTGCAGATTCGATTGCCTCAGGGACACCACGTACCCTTAAATTATGTCGCCTTCCCCTGTTATCCAGGTCTTCGATGTGACGATCGAGCTCCCTCAAATGCATAGTGTGCGTGTCAACCTGTGTGCGCATATCATGAATGGCTAGGTCTTGTGTGATTACTTTATCCTCTACTGTGTCAAGTCTGTTAGCCACTGCCTGCATATCGATATGTAACTCAGCGATTGCCGCAGAGAGAGTCCCTTTAATATCTGATGCAACCGCTTTCAAGTCCCCTATGGTGAGAGGAGAGGTTTCAGAATGTCTGATTGCGGTTGTTGCGGTTTGAGTCATGTACTGTAGAGGAGTCTCCGTACGAGGCGAATGTGGGGGAGATACATGGGAAGAAGCTTCCGCGTGCTCCGGCGTCTGAGATCGGAATAACTCCGGGATGCTGCGATTGACAGGGCCATTCAGACGGCAAGGGGATCTGGAACGAGGAGTAGTAGATTTCTTGTCAGATTTCCCCATGTTAGCGGTTACTCTCTGTGTTATGATTGCGTAATCCCACCTCCGTGTGTCAAGGATCAAGGTATTATGTAGACATTTTCAGTGGGATCGGGCTGGGACCCCCAAGATTTGCGAAAGAAGGGGGGGGTAATTATTCCTGGACAGACTAGGTATCGCGATGTATACCTCAGCGATGAGTAGAAAGGCAGAGATTAATATTTCTGGATCTGTGGAATTCTCTGAAGTTTGTGCTCCTGAGGGACTGCAGGGATTGCCTTTGTGTTCCCCTAGTATGACTTTGCAGAGGAGTCAGCTTCGTCGGGCCTAGCTGTCACACAGCTCACTGCTGCAGGGGATTATCTGGGCCCTATTGTAGGCCGATACTCTCTGGGTTCGTGTGGGGGGCGCCCCGATGGGACAGGGAACTATGTTCACTGTGCTTGGCACATAGTTGCTGGAGACCTACACTCCTCCTTTTCACTCACCCGGCGTTCTAATGGGTGTGGTCCCGGTCTCGGCGGGCCGTGACAGGCCTCACCGCTGCACTGTCACCTATGGAGGCTTCTCAGCGGGAACGGAGGAATCCGCCGTCAGCTGTCACTGATCCGGGTGAGAAGGGGGAGATGACCAATAGTCCCCTCCTCACACTGACACTGTGCGCCGCGCGCACCCGACACACAGCCGAGCGCGAGCCGGCTAGTATCGTGGCTGCACTCAGCCGCAGTAGGCCTCACCGGATCACCGCAGCGGAGCAGGGCCAAAAATGTCCTGAGCCTCTCAGTGGTGTCCCCGTCAGATACGCCGGGTTCTCCCGATTTCTCTTGCCGACTGAGGTCACCTGGATGGCGGTGGATGTGGATCGGGATGTCGGGAGCTCCGGCTTAGGCAGCTTGTCCGGTCGCCATCTTAGGTTTCTATTCTGGACTTTTGCAGCAGTAAGTCAGAGTGGTGGGAGCTTGTGAAACAAAGGGCGACTGGACTTTTCAAGGCCATAAGTAAGAAGAAGCAGCTTGGTATGTATATTGCCTACCAGCATTTGCGGAGGAAGCTTGATCGTCTTGTCCCGTATGGAGGAGATCCAGGGGAGATCTCTGAAGTGAAGCTTCTTCTTAGGAAGTGTCAATACGACCGGCATGCCTCCTTGGTTCTGGAGAGGGATTATGGGAAATATCACTCGCCTGATCCTTACCAGAACTGCAAGCAAAGCATAGCAGTTAAGACGGTCATTGGCCTGAAAGACAGTACGGGTTCCCTGATAAAGTCCAGATCAGGGATCTTGGAGATCTTTGGGTCGTATTATGCGGACCTCCTGGGAAGAAATGACCTTAGACGGGACAGGATGTAAAACTTTCTGGATTCTACTCCAGGATTGGGAAATGGTGCATTGCTTTTGATGAATTTGACAGAACCAATTTCAGCGGATGAGGTAGCTCGTGCTATAGACAAGCTGGCTACCAAAAAATCGCCTGGGCCAGATGGATTGACAGCTGAATTTTACAAGTGTTTTAAGTCCATTCTGGCTCCCTTTTTAGTGGAGGTTTTTAACACATAAACCTCATTGCAGGCTATCCCCACTCCAGTCTATCATGAATGCTGCTGCCAGACTCATCCACTTTACTAACCGTTCTCTATCTGCCACCCCTCTCTGCCAATCCCTCCACTGGCTTCCCATTGCCAAACGGATACAATTCAAAACACTAACAATGACATATAAAGCCATCCACAACACTGCCCCAAATTATATAACCGATCTTATCTCCAAATATCACCCAAACCGTACTCTGCGCTCCTCGCAAGACCTCCTACTCTCTAGCTCCCTCATCTCTTCCTCCCATGCTCATCTCCAGGACTTCTCCAGGGCGTTCCCCATCCTTTGGAACTCCCTACCCCAATCTATCAGACTATCACCTGCTCTACTTACTTTTAGGCAATCACTGAAAACCTATCTCTTTAGGGAAGCCTATCCCGCCCTCTGCTAATACTGGAATCCTCTACTCTTCCAACCACTCCATCCCCCACAGTGACTACCTACTGTACCATTCACCCAGCCCTCCAAGATTGTAAGCTCCCAGGATCAGGGCCCTCAAATCCCTCTTGTATTGAACTGTATTGTTACTGTATTGTCAACCACTATAATGTAAAGCATTGAGCAAACTGTTGGCGCTATATAAATCCTGTATAATAATAATAATACATAAACAGCCAAATCTGAAGAAAAAAATAATATACATTTTTTATTATTATTATTAATAACAACATCCTAACCCTGACAAAAAAAAGAAGACAATAAATAAAATATTATCCCCTAATCCCAACACCTAATCCTTACCCTAACCCAAACCCTATCCCTAACCCCTAATCCTAACCCTCACCTAACCTTAGTTCTAACCCCTTACCCTAACTAAAAACAATAAATGAATAATAATAGAAAGAAATAAAAGCTGATGGAAAACTAAAAAAAAGCTAAAAAAATTAGTAACAAATTGCTAAAAATACTTTTTGGCACATCTTATATTGTGGTAAATTATGTTTTGCTAGTATATTCCATCTTCTGTTTCTGTTTCTGTTTCTTGGCCCAGAAACTCTGTTTCTGTGCCAAGCTGGCCAAAACGCAACTTACAAAAGGTGATTCTTAATAGTAAATATTTTATTCAGAGTTCACATAAAAAAAGACCATTCTTTGAGCACTTCTGCTCCTCTGACCCTCCACGCTGGGAGAGTGATCTCTAGGTTGAATCTACATTTACTCTCCAAATCCTCCACCTCCCTGCCAATGTATACTGATTGCAGGTCTGCTGACCTGGGTTCAGCACTGGAGGCAGAGCCACACATATGGTCTCACAGAATACATTGGCTCTTTAAACCACCTACTAAAGTCCTATCACAATGGTAAGTAGTTCCAGCAAGGATAGCTAAATATGTTCCCAGCTATCCCACAGTTTGCCTACCTAATTGTGGGAGTCTGGGAACCCATTATTATATTTGGTGGACCTGTCTGATAACAAAGTTAACACATTCTGGTCCAATATTTTTAGCCTCCTCTCACAGTTGTTCAATATTGAGATCCAACCAGATCCATGAATTGCTCTCCTAAACATGCGCCCACCAGAGCTGACCAAGGTACAGTTTCTGCTGTTACTTCAAGTTACCACATCTTCCAAACAAACAATAGCAAGAGCCTGGAAGATGCCTTCACTTTGTCTACTTGTCACAAAGAATAGTCAAACTATGGTCCACGCCAAAGTTGAAGCAACCTTGGGTGGCCCATAGTCTCCTAGCAAACTTTAAGACTTCATTACTCAAAACCTAATATTTTTTTAATGTCAATTGATGATGCCATTTGGGCCACAGGCAATGGCCTATATTACCCCTGGGATGCCCCCTTTCATTTTTTCTTTTGCTCTTGTACTTATTTCCTCTCCTCCTGTTTTGTTTTTTTACAAAGAATAGAGTCACACAAACCATTGTCCACACTAGTTGAAGCAACCTTGCAAAATCTGGCTCTATATATATATACATATACACCTGTACATATTTACACACACTATATTGCCAAAAGTATTGGTCGGTCGGCCTTTACATGCACATGCACTTTGATGGCCTCCCAGTCTTAGTCCGTAGGGTTCAATATGGAGTTGGCCCCGCCCTTTGCAGCTATAACAGCTTCAACTCTTCTGGGAAGGCCGTCCACAAGGTTTAGGAGGGTGTCTATGGGAAGGTTGGACCATTATTCCAGAAGCACATTTGTCAGGTCAGGCACTGATGTCGGGGGAGGAGGCCTGGCTCGCAGTCTCCGCTCTAATTCATCCCAAAGGTGTTCTATGGGGTTGAGGTCAGGACTCTGTGCAGGACAGTCAAGTTCCTCCACCCCAAACTGGCTCCTCCATGTCTTTATGGACCTTGCTTTGTGCACTGGTGGGCAGTCATGTTGGAACAGGAAGGGGCCATCCCCAAACTCTTCCCACAAAGTTGGGAGCATGAAATTGTCCAAAACGTATGCTGACGCCTTAAGAGTTCCCTTCACTGGAACTAGGGGGCCAAGCCCAACCCCTGAAAAACAACCCCAAACCATAATCCCCTCTCCACCACACTTTATACTTGTCACAATGCAGTCAGGGAAGTATCATTCTCCTGGCAACCGCCAAACCTAGATATGTCCATCGGATTGCCAGACAGACAAGCATGATTGGTCACTCCAGAGAACACATCTCCACTGCTCTAGAGTCCAGTGGCAGCATGCTTTACACAACTGCATCCCCTAAAAACAAATGTCTGCACCAGGAATATTGTATGAAGAAGAGAATAACTTTATTATAAATTACAGAAGACTATACAAATGTAAATTACAGGAGACTATACAACTGTACATATTAAACCATACACCATATACCAGAGAGGTGTATAAACTCTGATAATACCAATAACCAACACCACCCTCCCAATAAACTGAATACAAACAACAACAATGCAAAAATGTGAAGGAAAATAAAGATAAAATATACGGAAAAAAAGCAAAAACATACCAAATAATAATTGTAATTAAAAAAAAATACTAAGCTTTCATAATGGTACAAACTCCACAAGAAAAAATACCCCCTAAAAAGAAATGTCTACCAGGAAAACTGTATGAAAAAAACAAGAAGAAAAACTGATAAATTACAGGAGACTATACAACTCTACATTTTAATCCATATACCATATACAAGAGATGTGTAAACATTTGATAACACCAATAACACTGTTCAACAAATTTTTATTTTTTGCCAGTTTTGGAAACAAAAGGATCCATTTCTTAATGAATTTCACATTCTGAGTTCAAATATAACAATGAAATTTGTCAATTGGCTCTAGTTTTTCTGTAAACGGAAAGTTTTCTACTATAGGCGTAATGACTACATAATGCACAATAATTATATAGATAGATGTCTTTCCACAAATATAAAGCAAGTGATATTGACTACATAACAAAGCCTAAATGGCATAATATATTGCATAGGATTACCAAGAAAAATTATAGCCATAAGCTAAGTTGAATCATTTTAATACTTAGGATTCTCACTAGTTTTGTCTTCAGTTTCTGTCGGTTTTGCTTCTCTTGGCTTTTCTCTTGTATTCGAGGAAAGGGCTATCTCTTACAACTGCACGTGACTACACGCTTCAGGTTCTTCCTCACTTGACTCAACCACGAAGGATTCTGGTGCTTTAGGAATTGATAGCCCCTCTCCATGAGGAACTGGACGTATTGCCGATGGAATATTTGGATAGTGCACAGATAACTTTTTCTTCTTATTTAGCCCATTTACAATTGGAGGCACCATACAAAAGTAACAATTACTAACATGATCTGTTGGCTCTCTCCAAATCATTGGCACAGCGAAAGGCATAGATGCCTTTTTTCCATTCAACCATTGCTCCAGTGCCGTCCCACAAGAATTGCAGCATATATGTGGTGCCCAGCTCTTGTCCTGGTCTCCTATCTTGCAGCCAAAATACAAGTTGTAGGCTTTCTTAATCATTCCTGTTATCCTCCTTTTTTGTGAGATAAAAGTTATTTCACCGCAGATATAGCAGAAATTATCTGCTTTATTCACACAAGTTCGAGGCATTACTGAGTAGCCTATATAAGCAGAAAACGAAATGTAAAGACGCTGTCCAACTACAATCAGCTACAGATACTGCAGCTTTTATGCAGTGAAGTGATGCAATTAAAGGCTAATATTGCATCATCTCAGTATACATGCAATTTTCTATTGGTCACCAGTATCAATTGCGCAATATGCAGCTGAAGTTGCATCATAATTTTGAATGGCTTACGTCATTAGATGGGTGACTATATCATGGAAACTAGAGCCAATCAACATTTTTTAGGGTCATTTTCATTTTCAGCACCCCAAAATTATGTAAGATTAGCTAATTTTATGCCCAAAACTTTTTACCTGTTGAACAGTGTAACCAACACCACCCACCCAATAAACTGAATGCAAACAACAACAATGCATAAATGTGAATGGAAAAATAATCATTATAAAATATATACATACGGAAATAAATAAAAAATTCCAAATAATCCGAATTAAAAAAAAAATTACAAGCTTTCATAATGATACAAACCCCACAAGAAGGAAATACCCCCTAAAAACAAAATGTCTGTACCAGGAAAACTGTATGAAAAAAAAAACAAGAAGAAAAACTGATAAATTACAGGAGAGTATAAAACTGTACATTTTTTATACCATATACAAGAGATGTGTAAAAATTTGCTAAGACCAATAACCAACACCACCCACCCAATAAACTGAATGCAGACAACAACAATGCAAAAATGTAAACGTAAAAATAATGATTATAAAATATATACATACGGAAAAAAATCAAAAAGCAAAAAAATACCAAATAACAATCCTAATAAAAAAATAAATTCTAAGCTTTCATAATGGTACAAACCCCACAAGAACAAAATGCCCCCTAAAAACAAATGTCTGTACCAGAAAAATTTTACGATAAAACAAGAAATACATTACCTGCGTTCTCTGAATGAATTTTACAGATAATAACATATAATTTTCTCCTATATATAATTATGAAATGGATGATTTTGCCAGAGGTGCCATGTAAAAAGGAAAACCAATTGGCTGCAGGTGACTGTTAAATATCGTGACACTTGTAATATTTAAGTGTCCTTCTTAGGCGTTTAGGTAAATTGTTCTAGTGCCAGGCCGATTTAAAACTGTGACTTTTATTTAACTTACACTTGGAAACAACATACAATGGATACAAAAGATAAAATAAAATACAGTTTAGTGTAGTAAAACAAAAGTATAAAAAATAAAAGCTGTAGCTATAGAAATGAAAGAAACTTTAGAAAAATACTGAGCTTCTTGCCCGTTCTATTGTGAAGTAGCAAATGAAGAGTATTTCAGTCATTAACAGAAGACAACGGTGTTGGAGTAGCAAGGCTTGTAGGCATTAACCCCCCTGGAGGTATTCCTGAGTGTAGCTCGGGGTTAACTTTCAGTACCAGAAGCGGTAACCCCGAGCTACACTCGGGAATACACAGCAGCGTTGGTCCAGGATCCCTCAATCACTTACCTTGTCCTTCGCTCCCACGATGTCCCCCCTGCAGTGTCCCCGGCCATCTCCTCTGGCCAATGCCGGCATCCATCTTCTGGGTTCCATTCCCTGCGATGTCGGGACGTACGGGGGACAGAACCGGCGGGAAATTAAAAAATTTAAAAATGTGGCATTCACTCATATATATATATATATATATAAATACAGAGAGCAATAATACAGCAAAGAGATGACAGAAAGAAGTTTAAGGAGGTAGATTACTTGCCAAAGTCCTTGGTTTTAAGCAGATCAGGTGTGCTGAACAAAAGGGTGCCGTTCTCCCAAGTTGGTTCCTGATGTTAAAAGGGAGAATTCTTCATCCACTCCTCCAATCCTGACAACCTCTTTTCTAGGAACTCAGCAGGGTGCAGAGAACCAATCGCCTCATTTGGGGAGGGCTGTTTAGGCGGGGAGCTCAGGCTATGACCAAATCCCTCCCAAGTTATACCATGGTCAATAACTTTCCCTAGGTACATGTAGCAGCCTAGCCACTAGTAGATTAATATACAGAATGATATCCTGAACGTCCAGACATCAAATATGCCATATCTTACTATTTCAGCTAGAACTATATGGCTTTCTACTCTCCTAGAGACTTTAACTAGGGGTGTAAGGTATCAGGTGACTTGTATTAAAGTGACCTCTCAGAATATATGCTTTGCTTCATTGTAAGTATTTCCTATCGTAAGATATGAAATTATATGGAAAAGTGGTTTTAAAATGGGATGTGTGTTTTACCGCTATCTTGGAATGTCTTTCATGTCCAGTGAAGGACTGGTTTATAGCTTTACGATCATCTCCAAACAAGAGTCTCACAGACATACTGGGCCCAGGCTAATTGGGGTTTATAACCATGAAGCTACCCAGCTGTGCCTGATGTCTTGTGAACTCAGCATACACACAGCCCACATTCCTGAGGGAGGGGGATTGGATGGAGAGAGAATGATTCAAGATGGAGGATCTGTAGCAAGATGGATGACCACGTCCATCTCTGTACGTACAATTGCTACACCTCCCACTCTCATGGTTGGCACGCTGGGCTTTAATAGATGATTTTCCAATAAATAAATCAGACCACTTTGATGTTTTATTCTCCTTATATGTTGAAACATTAGAATCCCAGGACAACCGCTCCTAAACTCCAATATACAAGTTCCTCCTCCTAATGCTCCATACTCCAGTGACCATGTAAGAGAAAAAAAAGAGAAACCTCCAAATGGTGCAGTACCAACTAGATGATTCTTTATTGCCACAATACAGTGCCACTTACAAGATGTAAATAAGTGATAAAGATATTAGCTTTAGTAAGCTCTTAGTGTAAGTAAAGCCAAATCAGTGCTCTCACCACCGCCGGCCCTCGAACTTTGACGCTCCCGCATCAGTTGCGGTTCCAGTCTGCGTCACTTCCGTTTGCAGCACATCCATGCCCTGATGCGTTTCGTCACTTCCGACTTATTCATAGGGGATCCCCCCAGGTCAGTTAAGGGCCCCATGTACACTGCAGCTGATAAACTGACATTCAGGAGCCTTTCTGCATTTTTTTCAGCAGCCCCTGAACTCTCCCTAATGTTCTCCTATGTGTCCATGTACACATCGCCATTTACAGGCAGTTGAGTTTACAGTCATTTTTTTGAACGCACCAAACTTACGTTCAGGAGTAGATTTTATCAGTGTTTCAAACGCCAAACGCTTGTAAATGCATGTAAACGTGGCTAACCGCATTTTTAAGCGTTTGCGTTTAGAAGCGTTCTTTAACTGTTCCATATCCAGATGCTGTCCAGAGCCTTTTTTCATCATCAGAAATGCATGCAAAGCATTTTCCATGTATTCAAATGGACCCCGTACACCAGCGCAGTCAGTTCCAGGTTTTGTGTGAAGGAACAAATGGTAGAACGCGCCGCATTATGCTCATGATGGGATCCATAGTGAATACAACCAGAAAAGACAGGACATCTCAACACATACTGCTCTCTCTGCTTCTGCTCTCTCTTATTTTTCTCAAAATGACTGAAATAGTCCATTTTTTACTGTTTTACAGTGCATTCTGGGCATTCTAGAAAGTCTCCTGCTGTTATCTTTACAAAACGCTTCTAAATGCAAACGCACATAAACGGGGCTAAACAGACGTTTTAAACCTACGTTTTCCAGAAGTCAGTTTCCATCGTTCAGAAGTGTTTTCCAAACATCCCGTGTACATGAGCCCTAAGCCAGAGGTAATTCTTCGCCTAAAAATACCTGACATGATTTCTTCACCTTTTTTCATTTCTTTCTCAATCAATTTGTAATATTGTTTCATTTTAATCATAATACAGATTTGAAATAAAATCATAACAATAAATATAATAATGAATGGATGTAATAATATATTTCCGGCAGCTGCTGTTACTGAGGTTTTTTCGCCACATTGATACAGTACTTTTAAATTTTGACCACCTTGAACGACCTGAAAATTCAGACCAATCATGTCCTATCTAGTAGATTTCCCTGTTCATGCTTAAATATAATTTCTGCTTTCCCAAGTTCTTCAGACAAAGCAATTAATAATCCCTTATGCTTTTGTATGATGTCTGCCCATTCCTTTCATGGGAACTCATCTGCCGTACTTGAGATATATTATATTGTACAGGAAGAACACACACATATTTCATAAGCATGTTAATTTATTCCTGATAAGATCTCCTTCTATACAATAGAAGCCTGGACTCCTGCTGGTGTGCAGGATAGGAAGAAAAACTGTTTCAGTGTCTGTCATGACTTGAAAACAGACCTTCCTTTGTCCTACAAGAATGGGTGTGTGTGTTCAAGATGGAGACCGGAGCGGCCGCATAATCACTAGCTCCGGCACCTTGCAACTGAATCTGCTGCCATCTGGGCAGCAGCGAGGCATCGGCGGGCACCAAAGTTCTCTCTGACCCTGCCCGCACCTAGAGGAGGGGAGCGGAGTGACTTTGGCCCCTCTCTGTCAGGGCTCCAGGTATGACCAGAGGTGTGTGGACCGACACAGGGAAACACAGACTTCAGGTATAGCATGTAACACAATATAATTTATTAAAGGCAACACAAACAAACGCAGTGCAAACAACCAAACTCAACACTTACATAAATATGTACAACCAGGTGCAATAAACCTTAAAACTGATAGGTACCAGTGCAGTCAGGGCTGGAGAGGTGGAGCGGTCAGGCAGGCCGAGCCCACAGCACGGATTTCCTCAGGGCACGGGGTCTAAGTCCCAGCCTACTGTTCACCAGGGCCCCTGATGGTGGGGATGAACTTGGTGCAGACTGGAACCAGGTCCAGACCCCTGAGTGCGTCCGGCTGTGGTAGAGAGTACTGGCAAGGGAGTGCGGGAACGGAGTCTGATGGGAAGAGGCAGGCAGACTTAATGAAGTGATCCGTGTGGGATGGATGGATGGATCGTCGGGTGAAGTAAGCGTAGTCAGGCAGGCCGGGTCGGTATCGTGCGGGCAACGAGGTACAAGAGGAGCGAGCAGAGAATGGTCGGGGTCACAAGCCAGGTTCAGCAGGTTGCGGGCAGCGCGGTACCAGGGATCAAGCAAAAGAGTAGTCAGGCAAGCCAGGGGTTAATCAGGAGAATAGCAGGATCAGGAACAAGCAGAGGTCGGCAACGGAATGAACACAGGAACAGAGCAGGTAAGAGACAGGATACAGGGAACAGGGCACATGGGAAACATACACCAAGGCCCTGATCGATCACAGGCCTGGTCATTCGTTAAATACACTTCCTGCAATCAGCTTCAGGTGTTGGCTGACTGCAGGAGTGAGCTTCTGGCTGCTGAGAGCACCCGCTGGTCAGCCCTGGTACTGCAGCCCACACGGCAGGTGAGTCCCACCACCAGTGCTGAGTCCATTCCTGACACTCTCTGTGGCGGCAGACACACCCGGCCTGATATGGCCTACCGCGATCTATCCTCTTCACATAATCTGCTGCCGTCCGCACAGCGGAGCCTCTAGTGGGCACCGGAGGCCTTTCCGACCCTCGCCACACCTGAAAGAGGGGAGTGGATTGAGTTTGGCCCCTCTCCGCAGCAGCTGGCATAACCGGCCTGTTAAGGCCTACCGCAGCCTGCCACGACATAGCCAGGCCCCCGTTCCTGACACCATCTGGCCCAATCATGAGTACAGCCAGCGGGGGGGGGGGGGGGGAGTGCAGCCAGCACGCATCAGGTCCCCTATTAGTGCTCCAGGGACTGTGACAAGTGTCTGAGGCCTATATTATCATAAATGCAGCCCCTATTGGGCCTGGAGGCTTGCGGTGGCCTGCAATTGCCTGGGAGTCAGATATCTGGGCTCCCTATACCCCATCTGACCAGCTCTGGGTTCTAGAGCCCTGGAGATCCTGTGCCACGCAGTCCCCTGAGCCTTATCTGGCCCTATTACAGTGGTTGGGCCAGCATCTGGTTCTCTGGCCCCTATTGCACATAACCACCACAACTGATACCCACTTATAAATTCCATATGTTGAATCTCATTTTTACAATATAGAAAGTGTGCTTAGACGCCTGATTGCATCTATGTAACCAGGGGCAGACTGACAACTCATGGGGCCCCTGGGCAATAGGGGATCATGGGGCCCCTGTGTCCTTGCCCAAACTCAAAAAAGCCTATGAAAAAGGTACCAGGGGCATCTCATGGGGTCCCCTACTGACCCCCCGGGCAATAGGGGATCATGGGGCCCCTGTGTCCTTGCCTAAACTCAAAAAAGCCTATGAAAAAGTTACCAGGGGTATCTCATGGGGCCCCCTACTGACCCCGGGCCTTTGGGCAGTGCCCGGGTTTCCAAATGGTCAGTCCGCCCCTGTATGTAACTATATCCTTGCACCGGTACCGGGCGTTATAGGTCCCCTGGGGTCATTACTATACTTGGTTATACAAAATACAATTGATCACCCCCAGGAGACTTCCTGTATGCTGGCCACCAAAAAGAAAAGTAGGGGTAATGCTCAAAAATCCCTTATGACATATTTAATGAAAATGCACGAGATTTGCAGCATGCCTCAAGATATCACAGAACAAGCATCTCCATCTGGTTCCACACAGGATATCGCAGTCCATCCTTCCGCTCACAACAGTGAGTATGCACAGCATCTTACTAAGGGGGATTTGGAATCTTGCCTGGAAACTATGTACACCAAGTTAGATTCCAAAAATTCCAATCAGAACTCCACAAGAGCACAAACATCCTCTCTCAGGAAACAGCTGCGTTGGGCTCCGGCACTGACCGACGAGCTCAGCTTAGCTTATGGCGAGCTCTCCAGAGATCACGTTCACTTACAGACGGCCTTTACGCAGTTGCAGGCGCAGGTTGAGGATCTGGACAATCGCAACCGCGGGAATAATCTATGAGTTCGGGGAGTCCTAGAGACTGTGACTGACCTTTCACAAGCCACAAGCAAGCTATTCCGGTCCCTCCTTCCGGACCACGATACTGGGTCCTTTGCTTGTTATCGCATCCATAGAGCTCTGCGCCCAAAACCTCCTAATCATAAACCGCCTTGCGACATTGTCCTTCATATGAAAGATTTCCTGACCAAAGAAGATATACTCACTGCTGCTCGCAATACTTCAACAATCACGTTTGAAGGTTCAACTTTGCAAATATTTCCGGATGTCTCTCCGGCTACATTGAAGAAACGCAGAAAAATGAAGGAAATCATATCCACCCTTTTTTCAACTCGTATCCGCTACAAATGAGGCTTCCCCTTTAAACTGATAGTCCCACACAATGGTAGCACATACATAGCTACAGCTCTTCATGAAGGCCGAGAAATCCTGGCTAAATTAGGCCTGGCAGACGCCCCCTCACCTCAACGTCCATCTTCCACTCCTCAGGTATCTCCCATTTGGCATACTCCATCTCCACGAAGGGAAAGGAAAGGAGGAGAGGCAAGAACAGGATGAAAGGATTTTTGGACAATGCTGAGATCTCTTCATATTCATACGTTTATTATGTTTGATTTCCTCTTCAGCTATCTGGTCGCACAAAAGTTCAGCAAGGGTTATCGGACCTTTACTTTACCGCTAATGTTTTAGGACTCTTGGACACGTGACCCCACCCTGCCACCTAGCATGGCTGGAGATGTCACCGCCCAGTTGCGGGGGTGACAGCTCTGTTTCCCGTGTTTCACGGCTGCAGAGTTTGGGCCCGATTGGCCCTTTGCTGTTAATTTTTTCTGTTTTTTCAGGAAAGGCAGATAGCCTACCTGATCCATGGTTTATAGCGATTCCTTTAGTTGTAGGGGCTCTTAAAGTCCCAATTCTATTGCTTTTTGTTTCTATTTCTCTGACAATTTTGGTACATGATGTTGTTTATACACCAATTTGTGGACATCCCGGACGCCATATTGGGACTTGGATGCTCCATAAATTGATACTGGCGGATTTTGCCTTCTCTGATGTGGATCCGAATGTTCCACTGTTTAAACAAACTATAAGGGATATAAATGTGAAATACGGTACCCAATAAATCTACTAAGCTATCCCAATATTCATAAAAAACTTTCACCCTTGAAAGTGTGAATAATCATATAGCAATATGAATGAGTCCCCACCTTATAAAAATCCCCACCCTATACTTAGTGGCAAACAAATCTTTAGGAAATAAATCTCCAAAAATTACAAATATAAAAGTAAATAAATAACATTAAATAAAAAATGAAATAAGTAAAGTCCTTTTCACAAATATGGTGAAATTAATACCCAGTGTCATTAAAATCCAAAATTATAAATAAATAAAGCAATGTCCAGACTCCAACTTGATAGTCCTTTAAAGATGTTGAGCCCTTCCTCTGGCTGCCAAGAGGTTGGAGAATGCCTCAAAGAAAAACAAACTCACAATAGTATTATATTGTTATTGAGGTAATACACTATTGTGAGTTTGTTTTTCTTTGAGGCATTCTAAAACCTCTTGGCAGCCAGAGGAAGGGCTCGACATCTTTAACTACCTGCCGACCGCAGATAGCCGAATGACGGCTGCACTGCGGCCGGCCAGTTCTGGGTGGACGTCATATGACGTCCCCCCAGAACGCGCTCTCCTGCGCGCCCCAGGGGGCGCGCACCCGGCGATCTCCGTGATCGCTGTGTCCTACGGACACAGCTGATCACGAGATGTGGTAAAAGGCCGATCATACCGGCCTTTTACCACGTGATCAGCGGTGTCCAATGAGACGCTGATCACAGGGAAATGCAAGTGCCGGTTCTCGGCTGCACTTTCCTCACGCTGTCAGATCGTGAGGAAAGTACTGCCGAGAACCGGCAGTTGTCAGAGCGGGGATCGGCACCGATCATCAGGGCACTGATGATCAGTGCCCTGATGATCGGTGCCCAGCAGTGAGACCCGCAAGTTCCGCCCAGCAGTGCGCCCACTAGCTCCGCCCACCCGTGCCCAGCAGTGCCCCCACCTGTGCCCAGCAGTGCCCCCACCTGTGCCCAGCAGTGCACCCACCTGTGCCACTCTGCAGTGCCACCTACCTGTGCCCAGAAGTGCCACCTACCTGTGCCCAGAAGTGCCACCTACATGTGCCCAGCAGTGCCACCTACATGTGCCCAGCAGTGCCACCCTCCTGTGCCCACCCACCTGTGCCCACCAGTGCCACCCACCTGTGCCCACCAGTGCCACCCACCTGTGCCCACTCACCAGTGCAGCCCAGCAGTGCTGCCAGTCAGTGCCACCAGTCAGTGCCCAGGGGTTGTGCCAGTCAGTGCCCAGCAGTGATGCCAGTCAGTGCCGTCTATCAGTACCCATAATCAGTGTCACCTATCAGTGCCGCCTATCAGTGCTGCATATCAGTGCCGCCTATCCGTGACCCCTAATTAGTGCTGTCTATCAGTGCCGCCTATCCGTGCCACCTCATTAGAACTGCCTATCAGTGCCCTTTAGTGCTGCCTATCAGTGCCCATCAGTGCCGCCTATCAGTGCCCATCAGTGCCGCCTATCAGTGCCCATCAGTGCTGCCTCATCAACGCACATCAGTGAAGGAGAAAAAATACCTGTTTGAAAAATTTTATAAAAGAAACAAATAAACTTTTTTTTTTTCAAATTTTTTGCACTTTTTTTTTTATAGCGCAAAAAGTAAAGTGCCCAGTGGCGATTAAATACCACCAAAAGAAAGCTCTATTTGTGAGAAAAAAATGATCAAAATTTCATATGGGTACAATGTTGCATGACTGCGCAATTGTCAATCAAAGTGCGGCAGCGCTGAAAGCTGAAAATTGGCCTGGTAAGGAAGGGGGTATAAGTGCCTGGTAGGCAAGTGGTTAAAGGACTATCAAGTTGGAGTCTGGACATTGCTTTATTTATTTATAATTTTGGATTTTAATGACACTGGGTATTAATTTCACCACATTTGTGAAAAGGACTTTACTTCATTTTTTATTTTTTTATTTAATGTTATTTATTTACTTTTATATTTGTAATTTTTGGAGATTTATTTCCTAAAGATTTGTTTGCCACTAAGTATAGGGTGGGGATTTTTATAAGGTGGGGACTCATTCATATTGCTATATGATTAAAACTATAAGGGATACCTTTCAGATGAATACCATAATGCTGACTGATGTGATTCTTATTTGCCATGGCAATCCAGTGTATCTCACATAATGTCCAGGGGTTCAACTCACCAAATAAGCGTAAAACTGCCTTCCTTCAGTATAAACGACTAGAGGCAAAAATTATTTTATTACAGGAAACTCATTTTGCATCCGCTAAACACCCGATATATTTTCATAGATCTTACAAACAGGGGTTCTACACCTTACATTCTACTAAAAGTAGAGGCGTGGCTATTTTTGTACACAACTCATTTCCCTTCGAAATTTAACTTGTTTACCGCGACCCTGAGAGCAGATTTATCATTATTAAAGGTACCCTCTCGGGTCATGAACTCACAATCGCTAATGTCTATGCACCAAATTTGGCGCAAGCATCCTTCTTTTCCCGTTTTTTCAAAATTCTTGATAGGTTTCTATCCACTCATTTATTGGTGGGAGGTGATTTTAATTTGGTAGCTAACCCCCTTTTAGACAGAAGCTCATCCTCACCATCCTTCCAGGCCTTCCCAAAATCCCTTACCAAAAAATTAGATACACTTCAACTGGTAGACTCCTGGAGGGCACATAATGTAAGAGCTAGAGATCATTCATTTTACTACCACCCACATGACTCTTATGCTAGACTAGATTATATCTATTGTTCCCCATTCTGCTAGATAACTCTAGGAAAGCTTGCATTCATTTAAGCCCCTGGTCGGATCATAATACAGGTGAAACTCAAAAAATTAGAATATCTTGCAAAAGTTAATTTATTTCAGTAATGCAACTTAAAAGGTGAAACTAATATATGAGATAGACTCATTACATGCAAAGCAAGATAGTTCAAGCCGTGATTTGTCATCATTGTGATGATTATGGCTTACAGCTCATGAAAACCCCAAATCCACAATCTCAGAAAATGAGAATATTGTGAAAAGGTGGAATATTCTCGGCTCAAAGTGTCCCACTCTAATCAGATAATTAAGCCATAACACCTGCAAAGGGTTCCTGAGCCTTTAAATGGTCTCTCAGTCTGGTTCAGTAGGAATCACAATCATGGGAAAGAATGCTGACCTGACAGTGGTGCAGAAAACCATTACTTTGCTTGATTGGCCAGCAAACTCGCCTGACCTGAATCCCATAGAGAATCTATGGGGCATTGCCAATAGAAAGATGAGAGACATGAGACCGAACAATGCAGAAGAGCTGAAGGCCACTATTGAAGCATCCGGGTCTTCCATAACACCTCAGCAGTGCCACAGGCTGATAGCTTCCATGCCACGCCGCATTGAGGCAGTAATTGCTGCAAAAGGGGCCCAAACCAAGTACTGAGTACATATGCATGCTTCTACTTTTCAGAGGTCCGATATTGTTCTATGTACAATCCTTGTTTTATTGATTGCATGTAATATTCTAATTTTCTGAGATTGTGGATTTGGGGTTTTCATGAGCTGTAAGCCATAATCATCACAATGATGACAAATCACGGCTTGAACTATCTTGCTTTGCATGTAATGAGTCTATATCTAATATATTAGTTTCACCTTTTAAGTTGCTGCACTGAAATAAATGAACTTTTGCACGATATTCTAATTTTTCGAGTTTCACCTGTATTATCGCGCTATCACTTTCATAGGTTTAGCACCTACCCCCTACTCCTGGCGACTCAAAGACTCTATGCTTACGGATACTAACTCTTGCCAAGAAGTAGTTATTTCTATTCAAGAATACTTTCAGTCAAACACAACTCCCAATATCTCCCCGGCCATCTTGTGGGTAGCCCATAAGGCGGTACTGCAAGGCCGCCTTACTTCCATGGCTTCTAGAAATAGAGAGCGGTGGAAACAAATTCAGAAACTTACCCGAGAATTAGAAGCACATTATAGAGCTCATGTTGGCAATCCATCTCTCCTTAACAAAACGATGTTATCGCAAAAGCGTCTAAAACAGGGCCAGACTGACCATTTGGAAACTCGGGCACTGCCTGAGGGCCCGGGGTCAGTAGGGGGCCCCATGAGATGCCCCTGGTACCTTTTTCATAGGCTTTTTTGAGTTTGGGCAAGGACACAGGGGCCCCATGATCCCCTATTGACCTGGGGCCCCATGAGTTGTCAGTCCACCCCTGGTCTAGAACTAAATACTTTACTTTCCCAGAAAACTTAAAAAGTTCTACGCTGGTCGAAGGCCTCCTTTTTATTACATAGTAACTCAGTGTCTACTATGTTCGCACGGAAATTAAACCATTATACGACCCCCACATATCTACAAGTTACATATTAAATCCGGCAGTATCTCCTCTCTTCTTTGTGAAGTCCTGGGTATTTTTGAAAATTTTTATTCCACCCTATTAGCTATCCCGCAACCAACTGCTCCCCTAAACAGCTCATGGCTTGATTCTATACCCCTCCCTGCTCTCACACCCTCTCCGATATCCTCTCTCAATGTCCCATGCACTTTGGAGGCCATTAGCGCACTAAGAACTTCCACAGCACCGGGCCCTGATAGGTTTACTGCCAGTTATTATAAACATTTGTCCCTACATTGGCTCCCTTTTTGATGTCAGTATTCAATGATTTTTTGCAGGGAGGCAGGTTTCCCGAGGAGATGCTGTTGGCTAACATGTCTCTATTGCCTAAACCACTAAAAGACCATCATCTACCTCAAAACTATAGACCAATCTCAGTAATAAACAATGATCTGAAAATATTCAGCCGCATTCTGGCAGATAGGTTGGCCCCTATTATCTCCTCTTTGGTCTCTCCGGACCAATCAGGATTTATCCCAGACAGACTTATCATGGACAACATTCGTCTCACATTAAATGTTATTCAGGATGCCAATTTTCATTCTAAAGAAGTTTTGTTGCTGATCCTGGATATTAACAAGACTATTGATAGTCTCCTCTGGCCCTATTTGTTTTCATTACTGCAGAAGATGGGCTTTAGTGCAGAATTTCTGTCTGGTGTACATGCTTTATACGACTCCCCCAAAACAAGAATAAGACTTCCAGGATGTAATTCTGATTTTTTGTACACTGGGCATGGGCACCCATCGGGTCTGTCCTCTTTCACCCTTGTTATTTGCGTTAGCATTGGAACCCTTGGCAATTGCAATAAGATCACATTTGGACATTTCTGGTCACCCATTATTGGTTTCTCATTTCAAAATATGTATGTATGCAGATGATGTTATACTTTTCCTTACTAAACCGTTAATATCATTGCCTAATTTATGCACATTATTGAATGACTTTGCTACAGTATCAGATCTTTCTGTAAATTTTACTAAATCAGTACTTATGCCTATCAATGTTCCTGATTCCCTGAGTGCATCTCTCCGCAATTCTTTTCCACTTTGTTGGGCCATAGATCAGATTTCCTACCTAGGTATTAACCTCACTCCCAGATACTCGAAATTATTTGCTGCTAATTACCCACCATGTGTGTAGCGCCTCTCTACTCTGTTGAAGATCTGGCATGGATACCCTATCTCATTCTTGGGCACAGTCACGGCGGTAAAAATGAATGTCTTGCCTAAATTACTTTATTTATTTAGAACACTCCCAATCCCTGTCTGGGAAACGTTCATAGATCGCTCAATGGATGATTAACAATTTTATCTGGCGTAAAAAATGTCCTCGTTTCACTTCATCGGTTCTATACCGGGGCGTAACGGATGGGTGGCCTCGGTCTTCACAATTTCTGGTTTTACTACCTGTCGGCCCGTTTTGTACAATTATCACAATGGGCGACTATTAATTTCCAGATCCTGTGGATCAGATTTGAATCTCAATCTATACATCTGTTCTATCTACCAGGCATATTGTGGTAAAAAATTCCTCCCCGCTCATTATTGATCCATAATTCCATTGTTGCCCAATCATTGATGCTTTGGTCACGATATAAACTTAAATTAAATCTGGTCTCCTCTGTCTCTCCAGGTTCATCATTTTTTGGCGACCCGAATTTTATCACGGCTTTTTCCTCTCCACAGGCGTTCCATTGGTGGTACGATAGATCCTTTATCAGGTTATCTGATTTTCAAGGAAGAAGATCTTATATCACCTTTAACCACTTGACCTCCAGAGGATTTACCCCCCTTAATGACCAGGTGTCTTTTTGCTACTCGGCGCTGCACTAATTCAACTGATAATTGCGATGCTGCACCCAAACAAAATTTACGTCCTTTTTTTCACACAAATAGAGCTTTCTTTCAGTGGTATTTGATCACCTGTGCGCTTTTTATTTTTTCACGCTATAAACAAAAAAAGGCCAAAAATTTTGAAGAAAAACAAAATTTTTTAATTTCAGCTATAAAAAATCTATAGTAAACTCAAAGTTGGTTATAAATTTAGGCCAAAATGTATTCTGCTCCATGTTTTTGGTAAAAAAAATCCCAATAAGTGTATATTGATTGCTTTGTGTGGAAGTTATAGCGTCTACAAACTATGGTATAGATACTGCAATTTATGCCATTTTTTTGCTATACAGCGCTGCACTAGTTTAACGGACAATTGCGCGGTCATGCAATACGGTACATAAATTAAATTTACATCCTTTTTTTTCCCACAAATTGAGCTTTCTTTCGGTGGTATTTGATCGCCTGTGCGGTTTTTATTTTTTGCGCTATAAAAAAAAAAGCTGACAATTTTGAGGAAAAAAAACAATATTTTGGACTTTTTGCTATAAAACATGTCCAGTAAAAAAAAATTTAAAAATCAAATTAAATCATAAATTTCTGCCAAAATGCATTCTGCGACATGTCTTTGCTAAAAAAAAAACCCAATACGTGTAAATTAATTGGTTTACATGAAAGTTATAGCATTTACAAATGGCGGGAAAGATACTGGGATTTTTAGGGTTTTTTAATACTAATAATGGCGGCGATCAGCGACTTATGGCGGCGATCAGTGACTTATGGCGGGACTGCGGCGGACATTCTGACATTGGGGGGTACTGACTTGGGGTCACTGATATCCCCAGTGACACCAATACAGTGATCAGTGAAAAAAAAAAACACTGACACTGTACTAATGGCACTGGGGAGGAAGGGGTTAACTTTATTTTGCAGGGAAAGGGTTATCTATGTGAGGGGAGTGTTTTACTAGGGGGCGGGGGTGTGTACTGGATGGGGACAGGCTGATCAGAAGAGAGAAACTCTTCTGTCCTGATCAGTTTGTCCTCGAGCTGTCAGGGAAGTGACAGAAAGCACAGCTACTGCAGCTGTGCTCTCTGTCACTGATTGGCGCCGATCGCCGGGAGATAGCCGGTAAGGACCGGCTGTGACCCGGTGACTGACATCCGCGGCTGTGATCGGCGGGACAGGTAGGGTGGCGGCGCGCCTCGCGCGTGCCCCCTACCTGTTTACAAAACACACGTTTTAAAACGTGGTTTTGCCTGCCCGTGCTTCTCTGCCGCCGTATTTATACAGTGGCTGGGTGGCATGTGGTTATTATGCTACGTATACTTTTTGATATCCCGCTTGAGGAGTATCATCGATATCGACAGATTAGACATTTTCTTAATTCACATTTTGGCCTTATACCTTCATCTCCGATTTCGTCTTTCGAACACATTAGCCGTGACTCTCCCAGGGGCAGGGGTCTTATTTCAGATTTGTATCACCAATTTTTGGTTAGTTCCTTTCCCACACCCCCTCTTTATAGACAGAAATGAAAAGCTGATAGTGGTATCACCTTTTCGGATGAAGATTCGGATTCCATGGTGGATAACATGCGTAAGAGCTCTAGATCCATTTCTGTCCGTGAGACAGCCCTCAAAGTATTCACCAGATGGTATTATACCCCATTTAGACTACACGTCCTGTATCCAGGGATGTCCCACCTATGCTTCCGTGGCTGTGGTCTTGCTGGTACCCTAGTGCATACATTTTGGGCTTTCCCAAGCCTCTCCTTGGTGTGGCGCAAGATCTCTGAGGTAGCTTCTGCACTGGTGGGTGCCCTGGTTCATCTGACTATACAGTCCTGCCTATTGGGAGCTCATATCTCAGGAGTTCAGACTGAAGTTATGAGGCTAATCCATACCATTTGTATATCCACCCTATGGGCTATTACCCTACACTGGAAATCTCTCACGGTACCATTGGCCACTGTTCTGCATAGAGTTGATGCTGTGATGCTCATGGAAAGAATTCATTATACTTTACTGGACAAGATGCACTTGTTTAATAGAAAATGGGAAATTTGGGGAACTCATAGACATTTACTATATGACTAAGGAACACCCACGTTTGCATTGATTGAGTTACTCTGTTGGTAGATGTATTACTCTGCCTACCTCTCTATATCACTCATGTACTTACACTCTTTTCTCTCTTCTTCTCTTTTCTTTTTCTTTATGTGATTGTACCATTTTGAAATGTACACTTCAGCTGTGCCTTGTTTCTGTTTTACATAACGTTTGAAGCTGTAATGTCATTTTACAGTCTATTTCTTGAAAAATAAAATCATTTGTAAAGAAAAAAAAATAAATAAAAGAATGTCACTTTTTCTATTCTTTCTGTAATGAATGATTATGGAAACAAGAATGAAAAATGCCTTTGTCCTGTTTAGGCAAACAGATTACCATATGTTTTGCTCCATAAGATGCACCTAGATTTTAGAGGTGGAAAACAGGAAAAGAAATATTCTGAACCAATGGAGATGACCAGAGACTGCGGATATAGTACAGGAGATGACCAGAGACTGCAGACACGGTACAGGAGATGACCAGAGACTGCGGACATAGTACAGAAGATGACCAGAGACTGCGGACACAGTACAGGAGATGACCAGAGACTGCGGACACAGTACAGGAGATGACCGGAGACTGCAGACACAGTACAGGAGATGACCAGAGACTGCGGACATAGTACAGGAGATGACCAGAGACTGCGGACACAGCACAGGAGATGACCAGAGACTGCGGACACAGTACAGGAGATGACCGGAGACTGCGGACACAGTACAGGAGATGACCGGAGACTGCGGACACAGTACAGGAGATGACCAGAGACTGCAGACACGGTACAGGAGATGACCAGAGACTGCGGACACAGTACAGGAGATGACCGGAGACTGCGGACACAGTACAGGAGATGACCAGAGACTGCAGACACGGTACAGGAGATGACCAGAGACTGCGGACACGGTACAGGAGATGACCAGAGACTGCGGACATAGTACAGGAGATGACCGGAGACTGCGGACACGGTACAGGAGATGACCAGAGACTGCAGACACGGTACAGGAGATGACCAGAGACTGCGGACACGGTACAGGAGATGACCAGAGACTGCGGACACGGTACAGGAGATGACCAGAGACTGCGGACACGGTACAGGAGATGACCAGAGACTGCGGACACGGTACAGGGGATGACCAGAGACTGCAGACACGGTACAGGAGATGACCAGAGACTGCGGACACGGTACAGGGGATGACCAGAGACTGCAGACACGGTACAGGAGATGACCAGAGACTGCGGACACGGTACAGGAGATGACCAGAGACTGCGGACACGGTACAGGAGATGACCAGAGACTGCGGACACAGTACAGGAGATGACCAGAGACTGCATAGTACAGGAGGTGACTAGAGACTGCAGACTTTTGGGGAGTGCAGGGGGGAGGCAACGGGTACCTGAATTTGACAGGTACCCGCTCTCACTTCCGCAGAGTTTTCCCCCCTCCCTCCCTGTAATCTTCTAGGACACGTGACAGGTCCCAGAAGATTACAGGGCCATTTGCAAAGCGTGGTGCTTCTCGCCCATGCACAGCGGGCACCCGGCTTTGAAGCCGAAAGCTGGACCGAGGAACAGGTAGGACCACTGGAGGTCTGCAGAGAAGAGCCGAATGTCTGGCCTGGTATTCTAACACTGGGGGAAGACCAGCCCGGCCGCTCCATATTCGCTCCATAAGACGCACAGACATTTCCCCCCATTTTTTTTGGGGGGGGGGGGAAAGTGCTTCTTATGGAGTGAAAAATACGGTACTTTTGACTGGCATTGTAAACAAGATAAATCTAGTTGTTCTGGTTCACATCTATTCGTATCCAAAGCAAAATCTGTAAACTGTAGTTGATAATATAACAAACAGTATTACTAACTGGCAGTCCTAAGACTGTAACTGGAACTAATATTTGTTCTTTCCCAGCTGTGGGAATCATTGACGTACCATAACATTCTTGCTGATCCTACCCACTTATTTACCCAGAAATCTGTAGGATTTTTTGCAAATACATATTCATTAGGTAAACTTTGCAAAATGCTTAGAGGAGTTATTCCCCTTTGGAATGATTGTGCAATTATTTTAAAACTGGTAGAATAGTCTGTCTGTATCTCTAGACATGTCCTGGCAATGTGGGAATGTTGCTCTCTGTCCAATAAATTGAAAGTAACATCTTGTAAACGGACTACCGATGGGCCTATAACCGTAGCGGTCTTCATTAACATATTGTCTGACATTTGATTTAAATTCCTTTGAACTTTAATATTTTCACTTCCCACTAAGCCTGCAGTTTCCAGATCAGACTTTAATGTATTAATATCCATACCAGGGGCGGACTGACAACTCATGGGGCCCCCTGTGTCCTCACCCACACCCAAAAAAGCCTATGAAAAAGGTACCAGGGGCATCTCATGGGGCCCCCTACTGACCCAGGGCCCTCGGGCAGTACCCGAGTTCCCAAATGGTCAGTCCGCCCCTGATCCATACTAATATCACCCAAACCGTCCTCTCCACTCCTCGCACAACCTCCTGCTCTCTAGCTCCCTTGTCTCCTCCTCCCATGCTCATCTCCAGGACTTCTCCAGAGCTTCCCCCATCCTCTGGAACTCTCTACCCCAATTTATCAGACTATCGCCTACTCTGCTCACTTTTAGGCGATCTCTGAAAACCACTCTCTTCAGGGAAGCCTATCCTCCCTCAGATAATAATGGAATCTGCTACTCCTCCTACCAGTCCATCCCCCACAGTTATTACCTTTTTGTACCACTAGCCCCTCCCTCTGAGATTGCTAGCTCCCAGGATCAGGGCCCTCCTAACCCTCTTGTATTGAACTGTATTGTTGCTGTATTGTCTCCCGTTATATTGTAAAGCGCTGAGCAAACTGTTGGCGCCATAAATCCTGTATTACAGTAATAATAATACTATTGGTAATACTTCCATAGTACCAACTCCTCCAAGAATTCCTTCTACGATACCTCGTTTATTATTATTATTTTTATTATTAGTTCCAATCCATTTATTCATACCCAATTCCATGTTATTTAAATATTCTTGACATTGAGGATACTTTGATGAAATTTTCCTTTCAAAAATGTTAAGTTTCCTAAATATAAATCACAAAATGTCCTTCTCTCAAGAGATGTCTGGATTCGGAAATGGTTGATTTGGAAGGGACTAGCAGGACTACATTTTTCATTACTGCACTTAGTTTTCTCAGGAGATAACATTTTAACATTTGCAGTATTACATTTCATAGGATTATTTTCTAATGATATGCAACACTCATATACAGGGGCAGACTGACAACTCATGGGGCCCCCAGGCAATAGGGGATCATGGGGCCCCTGTGTCCTTGCCTACACTCAAAGCACACCCAAAAAAAGCCTATAAAAGGTACCAGGGGCATTTCATGGGGCCCCCTACTGACCCTGGGCCCTCGGGCAGTGCCCGAGTGCTCGAATTGTCAGTCCGCCCCTGATCATATATACCTGTGTCATTAGGATTTGGACTAATGTGATGATAAATAAAGTTATTATTTGTCCAATCTATATTTCCAAGACTACTCTTGCGAATTATATTAGTTGAGCTATGGAAAAGACCACCCAAGAATTCACCATTATCTTCCAGGTTAATAAAGAATTTTGAGGTAAGTGTATTTGTGTAGTACATATCAAAGTTAAATTATCCTTTCTTTCAGTAATTTCCACTTCCATTCCGGACACTTTCACCCCCTTCCTGTCCAGGCCAATTTTCAACTTTCAGTGTTATCACACTTTGAATGACAATTGCGCGGTCATGCAACACTGTACCCATATGAATTTTTTTGCATTTTTTTGAGACCGATAAAGCTTTATTTTGGTCATATTTTATCACCACTGGGATGCTTATTTTTTTGCTATATAAATGAAAAATTCCACAAATTTTGAAAAAAAAGTGTTTTTCTTATAAAATTTTGCAAATAAATAGTATTTCATCGTAAATGTTGGCCAAAATGTATTCTGTTATCTGTTTAGTAAAAAAAAAAATAACTCAAATTAGTTTATAATCAAAAATTATAATTTTTAAACATTTTTTTTACTTTTTTTATATTATTTGTTTTTTTTCACATACTGTCACTCTAGCAGTACAGTGTCACCATGGTGACACTGTACTACTTGTGGGGGGTGATGAAGATTTTTTTTAATTTGCACTGATTGCTTTTACACCCATAAAGGCTGTAAAAGCAATCATTTCTCCTTCTCTCTGGCTGCATTCTTGCAGCCATTGAGAACTACTGAGTGAGCTGTGATTGGTCACAGCTTGTCACATGGTACAAGGCTGTTGTGAATAGTCCTGTACCATGTGACCTCTGTGACCATTCACACATTTCACACGTAGTAAGCAATGATGTCACAAGTGACATCTTGCTTACTACTCTGCATGTGATCACTGATTGGCCAATCAGTGATCACATGATTGGGACCTCGCACAGCGGGCACCGGATCGCGGTGCTGCGCGCTCCCAGGAAGCATGCACAAGCAGGGTGCGGGGAGGCCGTTTATAAGCGGCCACCCGACCCTGCACTGTCACCGTCCGGCCATTTATATACAACGGCCGGACAGAAAGTGGTTAAGAGCTTATGTAGATACTTTTATATCTGGAATAATCAAATCTACAACTGTAATAGTCTCTCTCCCTTTAACGTGAGCTAAACCTCTTGTTGTTTGAAAAGACCATACTCTAATTACATCTCCTTTTTCATCTCCAATAATTTTTAAGTGTTCAGGATCCATAAACTGTAATTAATATTGGGTCAAACACCAAATATCTGTTCTGGATCCCCCTACAGAAGAAGAACCTACTCTCTCTCGTTGCATCACCGGTCCAAATTGTAGACTCATTTCCTTTTAAAACTATAGACCAGAGTGACTCTCCTAGGGGCAGGAGTCTTATTTCAGATTTGTATCACCAATTTTTGGTTAGTTCCTTTCCCTCACCCCCTCTTTATAGACAGAAATGGGAGGCTGATAGTGGTATCATCTTTTGGGATGAGGATTGGGATTCCATGGTGGATAACATGCGTAAGAGCTCTAGATCCCTTTCTGTCCATGAGACAGCCCTCAAAGTATTCACCAGATGGTATTATACCCCATCTAGACTACACGTCCTGTATCCAGGGACGTCCCACCTATGTTTCTGAGGCTGTGGCCTTGCCGGTACCCTAGTAGTTACATTTTGGGCCTGCCCAGGCCTCTCCTTGGTGTGGCGCAAGATCTCTGAGGAGGCTTCTACACTGGCGGGGGCCTGGGTGCATCTGTCTATGCAGTCCTGCCTATTGGGAGCTCATATCTCAGTCGTTCAGACTGAGGTTATGAGGCTAATCCATACCATTTGTATATATCTACCCTATGGGCTATTGCCCTACACTGGAAATCTCTCACAGTACCATTGGCCACTGTTCTGCATAGAGTTGATGCTGTGATGCTTATGGAAAGAATTCATTATACTTTATTGGATAAGATGCAATCATTTGATAGAAAATGGGAAATTTGGAGAACTCAGACATTTACTATATGACTAAGGAACACCCATGTTTGGATTGATTGAATTACTTTGTTGGTAGATGTATAACTCTGCCTACCTCTTTACTTACATTGCTCATGTACTTAACCTCCTTGGCGGTCTGATTCTTTCCGATTTTTTTGTGCTGAAAACGGTACATTTTTTTGCATGGAAATATGTAGTTTTTTTATTGTAGGCTGTAATTTTTAGGAATAACTCACTGAAATCTGTCCGAACAAGAGTCTAGTAAACATTCCGGGTATGATAAAATTTGAAACACGAAATCATAAATTATAATTGAATAAATAATCATAAAAAATAATATAATAATAATAAATTTAATTCAATAATATAATCAAACCAAAAACACTGAAATTTGAAATACAGAGGAAAATTCGCACATCACTGAGGAAAGTCGCAAAATCGTTTTCAGTGTCTGATGAGGAATTTCCCCCACGAATCATTATCACTCAATTCTGCAAGTGGTTCTGATTTACTATCGCTGTTCTAAAACCGCTTTTGACGTAAAGGGACGCTTTTTGGACGCCATGGACTTTTCTAAGTTTCCAGGCTGAAAGAACATTCAAAATGCAGGCAGGGCGCCGGACAAAGCACTCGGGACAAAATGTATGTGAAATGGTTTGAAACAGCAATGACAGCAAAAATGCCATTTTTAAAAAATTTCAAATTTCCTGCCGGTTCCGGCGCCCGTACGTCCCGACGTCACAGGGACCGGAACATGGAAGCCGGATGCTGGCATCAGCCGGAGGAGATGGCCGGGGACGCTGCAGGGGACACATCGCGGGAGCGAAGGACAAGGTAAGCGCTGCAGGGACCCCCAGAGCAACGCCGCATGGTAAGCCCGAGTGCAGCTCGGGGGGGGTTACCGCTTTTGGTACTGAAATTTTACCCCGAGCTACACTCGGGATTACCGCTAAGGAGGTTAAGTTCTTTTCTCTCTTTTCTCTTTCTTTACTCTACATGATTGTACCTTTTGAAATGTACACTTCAGCTGTGCCTTGTTTCTGTTTAAGCTGTAATGTCATTTTACAGTATATTTCTTGAAAAATAAAATTGTTTGTAAACAAAAAACAAACAAACTATGGACCAAAATCCCATATCAGTTAAATTACATTGATATGTACCAGTTTTGATTATGTACATATGATCCTTGCATTTTTGTAAACTTTGTTTCGTATTCTATTCTAGCTTGTATTTCAAAAGAGTTATTATGAAAAAATACAGTTCCATACAAGTAGCTCCAAAACCTCTACAAGCAAGTCCATACAAGTCTACGGCTGTGTCAGTATCACTGTTTCTTGGAAAACGTCTCTTGGTTTCTGGATAGCGAGTCTTTTATGTAGAGTCTCAGACTTGTTCTTCTCTGCTGGAAAAAGTCATGTAAGTTTTTATGAATAAAAATGTGATTAATAAAAAAAGGAGTCCTGTGATGATGAATTTTCTCCCTTTAACCACTTGCATTCCTGAGGATTTACCCCCCTTAATGACCAGGCTTCTTTTTGCTACTCGGCGCTGCACTAATTCAACTGATAATTGCGCGGTCATGCAATGCTGCACCCAAACGAAATTTACGCCCTTTTTTTCACACAAATAGAGCTTTCTTTCGGTGGTATTTGATCATCTGTGCGCTTTTTATTTTTCACGCTATAAACATAAAAAGGCCAAAAATTTTGAAGAAAAACAATATTTTTTACTTTCAGCTATAAAAAATATATAGTAAACTCAAAGTTGGTTATAAATTTAGGCCAAAATGTATTCTGCTCCATGTTTTTGGTAAAAAAAAATCCCAATAAGTGTATATTGATTGCTTTGTGTGAAGTTATAGCGTCTACAAACTATGGTATAAATACTGCAATTTACGCCATTTTTCTGCTATAAAGCGCTGCGCTAGTTTAATGGACAATTGCGCGGTCATGCAATACGGTACATAAATGAAATTTACATTCTTTTTTTTCCCCACAAATTAAGCTTTCTTTTGGTGGTATTTGATCGCCTGTGCAGTTTTTATTTTTTGCGCTATAAAAAAAAGGCTGACAATTTTGAGGAAAAAAAAACAATATTTTGGACTTTTTGCTATAAAACATGTCCAGTAAAAAAAAAAATGCAAAAATCAAATTTAGTCATAAATTTCTGCCAAAATGCATTCTGCGACATGTCTTTGCTAAAAAAAAAACCCAATACGTGTAAATTAATTGGTTTACGTGAAAGTTCTAGCGTTTACAAATGGCGGGAAAGATACTGGGATTTTTAGGTTTTTTTTTATACTAATAATGGCGACGATCAGCGAATTATGGCGGCGATCAGGGACTTATGGCAGCAACCAGCGACTTATGGCAGGACTGCAGGACTGTGGTGGACATTCTGACATTGGGGGGTACTGACTTGGGGTCACTGACATCCCCAAAAACACTAATACAGTGATCAGTGCAAAAAAAAAAAACACTGACACTGTACTAATGGCAATGGGGAGGAAGGGGTTAACTTTATTTTGCAGGGAAGGGTTATAGGAGTGAGGGGAGTGTTTTATTAGGGGGCAGGGGGGGGCGGGGGTGTGTACTGGGCAGGACAAGGCTGATCGAGAAAGAGAAACTCTTCTGTCTCGATCAGCTCATCCTCGAGCTGACAGGGAAGTGACAGACAGCACAGCTACTGCAGCTGTGCTCTCTGTCACTGTTTGCCGCCGATCGCCGGAACATAGCCGATAACGAGCGGCTGTGACCCGGCGACTGACATCTGTGGCGGTGATCCGCGGGACAAATAGGGCGGCGGCGCGCCTCGCGCGCACCCCCTATTTGTTTACAAAGCACACGTCTTAAAACGTGGTTTTGCCTGCGAGTGCCGCCCTGCCGCCGTATATGTACAGTGGCTGGGCGGCATGCGGTTAATGTTCTTTCTTTCTTTCCGATGTTATCAATATTTCTTCTTGGAGTTTAATGTACGTGAGAACCTCCTGCGCTCCTACCTAAAGCCTAAAATCACTATAACTAATGAAGCTGCCAACATCCAATCATATACCTAATGATCTATGAGCAAATATCAAAATAAATGACGTAGCGCTAATGTCAGAACTGCATATATAAAAACGCACATATGAAGTAAAAGATATATATCAAACTTCTATGAACAAAAATAATAAATAAAAGAATATATGTGACATATGGCAAGGTACATATCAAGACTATATCTCATAGGCTATATGCTGTGAGATCTAAATATACAGCATGATCTCTCAATGATCAAGAACAAGTGAAAAAGGATAACGTGAAAAACCAATATGTGAAGAACAAAGTGAACTCAATAACCACACAAATGTGTGTGTAGATCGATCCTAATGGGATCTATACATGGTGTAAATGATCCAAAATAGTCCAATTGGGACTAGTGCATATACACCGTGTTCCACATTATTATGCAAATGATATTTTTCTCATTTCCCTCAATAATTGATGTAAATAACAGTCGGCATAATTCTCAGGTTACAACTATAAGAGTACAATTCACATTTTATTGAACAAACCTCCTAATGATAACAGGATTTTTGTTCCAAATTATTCCGCACAGGAAGTTTCAAAACACTTTCTAGGTTGTAAAGAACTGAAAATTGTCATTTGTTGTGTTTGCAGCAGATTTACTGAAATCAAAAGCTATTTCAATCAAACTTTTAACAACATTGTAACTTTGTAAACATTTGAAGCGGTCACGTTACATTGTAACATAGGAGCCCTTATCTGATAGCAGATCACAAGTCTTGCATCCGTTGAACTTGGGAGTTTTTGGACAGTTTCTGCTTGAATTTGTTTGCAAGATGTGAGAATAGCCTCCCAGAGCTGCTGTTTGGATGTAAACTGCCTCCCACCCTCATAGATCTTTTGCTTGAGGATGCTCCAAAGGTTCTCAATAGGATTGAGGTCAGGGGAGGATGGAGGCCACACCATGACTTTCTCTCCTTTTATCCCCATAGCAGCCATTGATGCCGAGGTATTCTTTGCAGCATGAGATGGTGCATTGTCATGCATGAAGATGATTTTATTACGGAAAGCATAGTTCTTCCTTCTGTACCAGGGAAGAAAGTGGTCAGTCATAAACGCCACATACTTTGCAGAGGTCATCTTTACACCTTTGGGGGCTCTAAAGGGGCTGACCCGCTCTGTTCCCATGATTCCGGCCCAAAACATGACTCCACCACTGCCTTGCTGACGTCGCAGCCTTGTTGGAACAGGGTGGCCGTCCACCAACCATCCACTACTCCATCCACCTGGACCATCCAGGGTTGCACGGCACTCATCAGTGAACAGGACTGTTTGAAAATTAGTCTTCATGTATTTTTCTGCCCAGTGCAGCTGTTTCTGCTTGTGAGCATTGGTTAGTGGTGGCCGAATAGAAGGTTTATGCACAGTTGCAAGACTCTGGAGGACTCTACACCTTGATGTCTGTGGGACTCCAGAGGCACCAGCAGCTTCAAATATCTGTTTGCTGCTATGTAATGGTATTTTAGCAGCTGCTCTCTTGATCCGATGCATGGATCTGGCAGAAATCTTCCTCAATGTGCCTTTATCTGCACCAACCCATCTGTGCTCTGAATCAGCCACAAATCTCTTCATAGTGCGATGATCATGCTTACGTTTTCCTGAAATATCGAATGTTTTCATCCCTCGTCCAAGGCATCGAACTATTTCACTCTTTTCGGCAGCAGAGAGATCCTTTTTCTTCCCCATATTGCTTGAAAATGGTGCTCTGCTTAATAATGTGGAACACCCTCCTTTAGTAGTTTTTCCCTAAATTGGGCTCATCGGTCAATCTAATTATCACAGGTGTCCGAGATTGTTTTCAGTGATCAAAAGAGCCCTGACACACAATGCCATCCATGAGTTACACTTAAAAACAAAATCTTTCATCTTTGTGACACTTAAATAGAATTTGCATAATAATTTGGAACGCGGTGTAATGTGCCCAAAATGATCCTAATTGGATCTAACGGTGATGGTAAAATGACCAAAAAAGTCCAAATGGGACTAGTATATCCAGTGTACCCAAATTGGGCCAATCAAAAACGCATGTATTCACATACGAAATAAACAAAACCAAATAAGTATACACAAAAACAGTGTCAGCAAACAACATACACATAACCGCATGCGTGATAGTGCTTACAAAATGTCACATGACGTGAATAACATACAATCCAGAAAAAACGCATGTCACTCAAATGCTAATATGCAGATGGATAAAAGTCCAGAATGGTGTAAAAACACTTATTTATTCAAAAATGACAGACACCCGTGAAAGTGGGTGATAGGTGTGTATAATGACAGGAAGGTATCTACAAATGGCTGTAATGCACACTCACTTCCTTGCCTCGACCTGCAAAGGGCCAAAACACTTTTTGGATCACTATACTGGATCCTCCATGCATGAGACTCCTCTGGGATCATGTCCCTCTCCCTGTAGTGGTCTCCCCCTCAAGGATAGGCCTAATGGTAGTAACCCTCCTATCCAGGCAGGTACACAAGATGTGGCCAGTTATCATCTGGACCCTGCAAAGCTGCTAGTTCCGGTTTTCCTGTATTTGGACAACATCTCAAAAAGGACCTTCCCAAATACTTTGCCAAGGCCTGCTTTTCCTAAAGTTTTAAATCATGACTTGTCCACCTTTCTCGAATTTTGAGGAGTGTGGAGGAATCATTTTCTGCATGTGAGAAGCTGCCTGTGGCAAAATGGCGTTCAGGTTGTCTTGCAACATCTGTAACCATTTGTTTTTTTCAATTGCTTCTTTCTACGGAGTAGACAAAAAAGGTTCATGTGGGAACACAAGTGGCATTTTTCTACCTGTCATCAGTTCACATGGACTGTGTTGTGTAGATGAGGATGTTGTACTTCTGATACTCATCAGAACGAAAGGTAGGGCATCTATCCATGTATATCCTTCGTCTAGCAACATTTTAGCAATTTTGGATTTGATAGTCCTGTTCATTCTTTCCACAATCCCCGCAGATTACGGATTGTATGGAACATGAAATCTTTTCTAGATTCCCAAAATTTTACACATTGCCTGCATTACTTTACCTGTAAAAATGAGATTCATGATCTGAGCTGATGTCCGTTGGGATCCCCCAAGTTGTAAAAACATGATTAATTAACATTCTTGCAGTTGTTAGTGCATCGTCTGTGCGTACAGGTAAAATTTCAACCCATTTTGAAAAAACATCAACTATGAGAGCATACTTGAGACCGTTTTTTCCTCTTGGCAGTGGTTCCATATAGTCAAGTTGAAATGTGGACCATCAGCTGGAGGAATTTTTTGTGAAATAGGTTTCTGTCCTTTTGGTCTGGGGTTCACTTGAGCACAAATAAGACAAGATTGAATCGCATTGTTTGCAGTTTTGTCCATTTTTCCCCAGAAAAATTTCTCTTTGAGAACCTCTAGCAATCTCTGCTTAACTACATGGCCTAAGCTTTCATGGTTGTTGTGACGGACTGCGGCATCCGACCCCTGCCCTTCTCACCAACTTGTGACCAAAGGGCCAGCCGATCTCATTTGCGCAACAATGCCACTCTCAGCTACGCCCTGCACAAAGATTTTCCAGCTTGTGGGACTACAATCTATGTGCCAGCAGCCTGAGACCGATTGTTACTGGGTCAGGTTAGTTACGCAATTAACCCTTCACACTGCCACCACCATCTTTTTACAGAGAAGGAGGAAACTCACAAACTTAGCAGTAACACTATGATATTAGCATAAGCGTCTGTAACACACATTGTCACCACAGACAGATACAGTTGTGTTCAAAATAATAGCAGTGTGTTGAAAAAAGTGAATAAAGCTGAAAATCCTTCTAATAGCTTTTATTTCCATCCACACAAATGCATTGGGAACACGACACATTCTATTCCAAATCACAACATGAAGAAAAATACATCAAATTTGTGTTGTTCCTCTAAAAAAATGGAAGAAAAGTGAATATTAGACGATTCAAAAAAATCGCAGTGTTTGTATTCTTCTTTACAAACTCAAACATTCACTATATAAACTGAGAAATGTTTGAAGATTTTGCTTTCCTTTGAATGACTTCATGAATATTTGGTTGTAGTCGCACTGTTTCTGAGAACTGCTGTACATCTGTGTTGCATGGAGTCACCCAACTTCTGGCCCCTTTGATCAGGTATTCCAGCCCAGGATGATTGGACCACATTCCACAGTTCTTCTCTATTTCTTGGTTTTGCCTCAGAAACTGCATTTTTGATGTCACCCCACAAGTTTTCTATTGGATTAAGATGCGGGGATTGGGCTGGCCACTCCATAACGTCAATCTTGTTGGTCTGGAACCAAGATGTTGCACGTTTACTGGTGTGTTTGGGGTCGTTGTCTTGTTGGAACACCCATTTCAAGGGCATTTCCTCTTCAGCATAAGGCAGCATGACCTCTTCAAGTATTCTGATGTCTTCAAACTGATCCATGATCCCTGGTATGCGATAAATAGGCCCAACACCGTAGTATGAGAAACATCCCCATATCATGATGCTTGCACCACCATGCTTCACTGTCTTCACAGTGTACTGTGGCTTGAATTCAGTGTTTGGGGGTCATCTGACAAATAAAGAGAAATAAAAGAAAGGAGTTCAGAAGACAGAATACTTGCAATGTCCTTGGCAGAGTCCAATTTTCCGAACAAAAAGATTGCCTTTGCTCTCAAGTCTGTTAGATGTTTCCTGATTGATGTTAAACGAGAGCTGTCTTCTCCAGGCTGTCAGTCTTTCTCTATCATATTAAAGGGGTGTCGCCTGAGAACAAATGACCAATAATCCCATTTGGGGATGGGTGCTAGGCAGTAACCAAGGTTATGATCAAGTTGCCTTACAATTTCATACAAAGGTTAATAACCTCCAATAGGTACAGGTAGCATCCTAGCAACTGACAGATTAATATTCAGAATTATATTTCAAACCCAGGGATACCAAACACAGCGTACCCTTGTCACCCTGGAGGGAAGAGACTGCTTCTTCTCTCTCCTAGGTGCTAAAATAGTCATGTAAGGCCTTGTTTGACTCATATTAAAATGATCTATCCAAATATATACCTAATATTAATGTGCCCAGTTCCTGCTGAACTTTATGAATTGTATGAAAAATGTCTACATGTGAAATGTATGTATATGCTCTAGCCCTAATGGCCTAACAGGCCATGACTGACTGAGTTATTGTTTTATGGTCGGGCAGAGAAAAGTGTCTTTCAAAGCAGACCTCCTGCACCAGACTAATTAGTGGTTTACAGCCCTGGAGCTTCATCTATCTGTGATTTATTTAAGATAAGAGGCCCTTTTGATGTCCATTCAACTTACAGCTATAAATTCCATACCATGAGGGAGGGAGGGAGGACAGGAGAGACAACATGGCTGTCACTTACAGCGTCCATGTCTCTATTGCACACAATCATCACAATTGTATTTTGTGAAGTCCACTTGTAAATGTTTTGGTATAACAGGATGCAGAATCCCATTTAAGTCATGACACAAAATCCTGTTTTCATAAACAAAGGAAGATTTTTGATCAACCTGAGAAGCAGAAAGGGACGGATCCTTTTTCTGTTCTTCTACAAACGAGGGGATCTGTGTATCTGTCTGACTGCGTTCACTGAAACTGATTCAGATGGAATCTCTACCAAAAGAAGCAGTTGTTAATGAACAGCCAATGTGTCAGCTATCATATTTCCTATGCTCAGATCATCATTGTCTTTCCTATGCGTTGGTACTTTAATAATTGCATAGGCACAAGAGTTTTTCTCTGCTAGTGCAAGAATGGATTCCAGTATTTCTCTATGTACCAAAGCTTTGTTCAAAGCATCTACAAAATCTCTTCTTTTCCAACTTGGAAGATAGTCAGTAAGAGAATGCACAACATATGAACTGTCACTATCAATCACTAGTTGTCAGGGCTCCGGGTATGACCAGAGGTATGTGAACTGACGCAGGGAAACGCAGGCTTCAGATATGTTATAAACAATATAATTTATTAATACTAACAAATACAAAATGCAGTGCAATACTAAAACATAAACACAGTGCACACGAACCAAACCAAACGACCCACAGATAACAATACATACAATGCAAGCGTAGTCAAGCAGGCCGGGTCAATAACAATCGGGCAGGTAGGAACAGGAGGAGCAGGCAGAGAGTAGTCAGGTCACAAGCCGGGTACAGCAACTAACGGGCAGGTAGATACAGGGGGTCAGGCAGAGAATGGTCGGGTTCACAAGCCAGGGATCAAACAGGAGAAGTCAGCAGAGGTCAGGATCAGGCAGGGTCGGCAACCAGTCAGTCAGGAACAGGAATGCAGGTAACAAGATACAGGGGCCCATGGAAAAACACACACCAAGGCACAGACTGCAGGTCTGGCCATCCCTTAAATACACCTCCGTAATCAGCTTCAGGTGTTTGGCTGACTGCAGGGTTGAGTCTCTGATTGCTGAGAGAACCCGCTGGCCAGCCCTGGTACTGCAGCCCACAAGGCAGGTGAGTCCCACCATTATTGGCAAGTCCATTCCTGACACTAGTGGACCTTGGTTCTCTTCTTTGTCTACAGTTAATACTGTCTCTATGGCTAAAACTTCTGCTTTTTGTGCTGAAACGTGTCCTGGAAGTCTGTGTTGTATGGCATATCCTCTCTTTGGAAACCAGATTGCATAACCTGAAAAATACTCACCTGAGACACAGTAATGTGAACCATCCACAAACACAGGTTCATCAGAGGAGAGTAAGCATCTTGGACTTCACATGAACACTCATATTTTAATCCATTATATTCCATCAATTGAGGGAGTACTGTGACGGGAGTCACTTTGGGTGGGGGGCCATGGAACCCAGCTCACTTTGGAGAGGAGGGGAGACCCCTGTCTTAGCTCCCCATATCCCTCTTATGTGTAAATCACCCTGTGCCTGTTAGGGGTACAGGGTGATCTGTCCTAATATTGGGGTGGGGGGGGGGTTGTTGATTGTGTGATGTTATGTGGTTGCATCACATTGTTATATTGTGTGTCTGGCTTGGGGGCAAACTATTATGGAATGTATGTGTTCATGTGTATTGGCTTGGTAGTAAGGGGGGGGGGGTCTCCAGCAGCACTCCCTCCTGATGAGACTGTCTGTTGGTGTGTATCTTGTTACTAAATGTAGATTGCCCCAACCTGTGCTATTATTCAGGGAGGGGGGATTGTCCCCTGAGTGTATATATCTTGTATCCGTGTTAAAATAAACTAGTCTACCTCTGGCTTACTTCAAATCTGTTGTCATCTGGATCTTGGGGTAACAATAGCCAGATTCACTGGTCTTGTGTTCCAGAGCCTGAGAAGCAGCTTCTTGATGGAGATACCCAGTCGTGGGTGTCTGGGGTCCGTTACAAGTACATATTTGGCATTTTGTATAAGTAGGTAATAGAGCGCTGGGAACATATAAGTGAAGCAGCTAGCATAAAAGGTAACCTTGGGACCCAGATACAAACATAAAAATAAAATATGCAGCGCTTATAAAAATAAATATGAACAAGCAGAAAATCAGAACATAAACAGCATAACTGCATGAAAAACTCAGTCCATATTGCATGGTGCGATAAAGTGATAGGTGCAATTGTCCCAATAATCCATGTTCAGAGAAATTCATGACTCTTGTGATCTCGTGATTGTACAAATAATGCACTAACCAGATAGCGCAATAAATGCGCATGGAGCAATTAAGACCCGCTCCTGGTGCTCTGGACTTGTAATATTAGGAGGATGTCATCTGCAGGTTGGCCACCAGATGTCATCAATCCAGGTATATTGGTAAGTCATCCACCAGAAAGATCATCAGCGGGGGAGGGGGTGATCATGCATCATTCCCAAATAAACGTAACCTTCAAAAACGGGCTCCCATACAATAGATGAGACCCAGAGAAGCCTCTGATAGTGTAGTATGTCTTTAATAGGTAAAACTTACACCAAGTACAATTGAAGGATAAACTTACATCAAAACAAAGTCTGGCCACCAGGGTGTCAGTCAGGATGGCCTTGTGGTATGGATACACAGGTCAGGGGCACCTCCCTAACGCGTTTCATGTGAAAACACTTCCTCAGAGGGAGTGTGCCCATGGTGAATGATAATGCTTTTATAGAGGGGTAATTGGCGCGCATTTGTGCGATCCTGCGACGCCGATTCCGGTTCGCGCATGCGCACTGGCGACTTGGCGGCCATTTTACCAGTGATTATAGTATATGGACGGAAAACGGACTTTCGCGCATGCGCAGTGAGCGCTCGCGGCCATTTTCCAAGAGTTCCTAAATAGGGAAGGCATTCGCGCATGCGCTGTGAGCGTTCGCGGATGCCATTTTGTTGGTGCCCCAGTGTGTACATACCAGAAAACCTCCTTAACAGACGCCCAGCATCAGAGGCATCAAAGATTCTCTTAACTTACTAATAATCAGCTCATAATGCATTTTATTAACGGTGAGCTTAGGACATGAGAGACATATCATATAGAAATGAAAGTGTATAAAAATACAAAGTGTATGTTTAAAAACTATGAATAAAAACTATGAACATAGTCCCATGGAGATTATATGGATAGTGACATCTTGTGGGTGGTTAGGGTATTACGTCCAACACACCACTCAACCTATATCACTCAATAGTACACAGGAGTGATGATCAGCTGGCATTGATGTGTGATATACATGTATGAAACGGTCAGCACACCAGAAATTCATAATGAAATCTGAAATAGGATTTGATAATTAATCCGAGCAATCCATAGCAGATAAATAGATTAATACTGGTCCTTAAACAATAGTACTATGAGCCATATGGGATTAACGTTTCACATCTCCCCAAACGAATGGGTGCAGATGGTTAAATAGATTTATATGATAAAACAACCTTATATACATATGATAAAACAACCTCATTTAAGGCTAAAAAGGTAGGAAAAAAATCCTCATTAAATAAAAGTGAAAATCCATATGAAAATGGATTCATAAAATATTTATTAAAAGAAAGATTTCAACGACTGATAGCAATCCAAAAAGCCTGTCCCCTACTGCGATAGTTCGCATATGAACTGTCGGCTGGTATAGTGACCAAATGAATGAAAGCCACCGCTTAGATATTAATAAGAATAAAAATAAATCAGCTGGTATCAATAAAGCAGTTTACATCTAGCTCTACGTTTAACCCTTGTGGTGCTTGGGTGTGTAACAGAAAAATCCACTTGGTTTCTAACATTGAAACGGCTCTTCTCTTATGTGTGCCTCTCCAATTTTTATTAACCATGTCAATACCTATGAATTTGAGTGTGTGTGGGTTCCTGTTGTGATGCTGACGAAAGTGCATGGACAGTGAGTGATCCTTAAAACCTTTTTTGATATTAGATAGGTGCTCACGTAACCTGTACGGAGATAGATGACTATAGAACACAGGCTAACATACTCAAAGAGAGATTCATTGAGAAAGGCTATGATGAGAACATCTTAGAAAGGGAAATTACTGAAGTGGCTGATACTGATAGAACGAACCTCCTGACGTGTAGAAGTAGAGTTCAAACAGAGAGGAAATGTCCCTTTATCACCAACTTCTCAACACAACATAAGGAAGTGGCCAATATCATTAGGAAAAATTGGAACATTTTAAAAAATGACCCAGTTTTGGGTGGAACCCTTCCTGATCGACCGGACATTACGTACCGGAGAGCTCCAACATTAAGAAACATGCTAGCTCCTAACATTGTCAACCCCCCTAAGCCTCTTACATTGAGTTTCCTCAACACCAAGGGATTTTTTCCCTGCAATAAAACCTTTTTTGATATTAGATAGGTGCTCACGTAACCTGTCTCTCAATCTCCTTGTCGTTCGTCCTACATATTGCTTACCACAGGTACAGCTAAGGAGATATACTACATGGGTACTATAGCAGGTAATAGTTGATTGTATGTCATAGGATTGGCCAGTTACGTTTGAACTAAAAGTTTTCACAGATCTTTTATGAATGCCGTTACAGGTGCATAACATGCATTTATTGCAGGGAAAATTGACACACACTCAAATTCATAGGTATTGACATGGTTAATAAAAATTGGAGAGGCACACATAAGAGAAGAGCCGTTTCAATGTTAGAAACCAAGTGGATTTTTCTGTTACACACCCAAGCACCACAAGGGTTAAACGTAGAGCTAGATGTAAACTGCTTTATTGATACCAGCTGATTTATTTTTATTCTTATTAATATCTAAGCGGTGGCTTTCATTCATTTGGTCACTATACCAGCCGACAGTTCATATGCGAACTATCGCAGTAGGGGACAGGCTTTTTGGATTGCTATCAGTCGTTGAAATCTTTCTTTTAATAAATATTTTATGAATCCATTTTCATATGGATTTTCACTTTTATTTAATGAGGATTTTTTTCCTACCTTTTTTGCCTTAAATGAGGTTGTTTTATCATATGTATATAAGGTTGTTTTATCATATAAATCTATTTAACCATCTGCACCCATTCGTTTGGGGAGATGTGAAACGTTAATCCCATATGGCTCATAGTACTATTGTTTAAGGACCAGTATTAATCTATTTATCTGCTATGGATTGCTCGGATTAATTATCAAATCCTATTTCAGATTTCATTATGAATTTCTGGTGTGCTGACCGTTTCATACATGTATATCACACATCAATGCCAGCTGATCATCACTCCTGTGTACTATTGAGTGATATAGGTTGAGTGGTGTGTTGGACGTAATACCCTAACCACCCACAAGATGTCACTATCCATATAATCTCCATGGGACTATGTTCATAGTTTTTATTCATAGTTTTTAAACATACACTTTGTATTTTTATACACTTTCATTTCTATATGATATGTCTCTCATGTCCTAAGCTCACCGTTAATAAAATGCATTATGAGCTGATTATTAGTAAGTTAAGAGAATCTTTGATGCCTCTGATGCTGGGCGTCTGTTAAGGAGGTTTTCTGGTATGTACACACTGGGGCACCAACAAAATGGCATCCGCGAACGCTCACAGCGCATGCGCGAATGCCTTCCCTATTTAGGAACTCTTGGAAAATGGCCGCGAGCGCTCACTGCGCATGCGCGAAAGTCCGTTTTCCGTCCATATACTATAATCACTGGTAAAATGGCCGCCAAGTCGCCAGTGCGCATGCGCGAACCGGAATCGGCGTCGCAGGATCGCACAAATGCGCGCCAATTACCCCTCTATAAAAGCATTATCATTCACCATGGGCACACTCCCTCTGAGGAAGTGTTTTCACACGAAACGCGTTAGGGAGGTGCCCCTGACCTGTGTATCCATACCACAAGGCCATCCTGACTGACACCCTGGTGGCCAGACTTTGTTTTGATGTAAGTTTATCCTTCAATTGTACTTGGTGTAAGTTTTACCTATTAAAGACATACTACACTATCAGAGGCTTCTCTGGGTCTCATCTATTGTATGGGAGCCCGTTTTTGAAGGTTACGTTTATTTGGGAATGATGCATGATCACCCCCTCCCCCGCTGATGATCTTTCTGGTGGATGACTTACCAATATACCTGGATTGTTGACATCTGGTGGCCAACCTGCAGATGACATCCTCCTAATATTACAAGTCCAGAGCACCAGGAGCGGGTCTTAATTGCTCCATGCGCATTTATTGCGCTATCTGGTTAGTGCATTATTTGTACAATCACGAGATCACAAGAGTCATGAATTTCTCTGAACATGGATTATTGGGACAATTGCACCTATCACTTTATCGCACCATGCAATATGGACTGAGTTTTTCATGCAGTTATGCTGTTTATGTTCTGATTTTCTGCTTGTTCATATTTATTTTTATAAGCGCTGCATATTTTATTTTTATATTTGGCATTTTGTTCAACCTTGATTTGTTTGGGTGATAAAGCCAACAACCATTGCGAAAATCGTTGATTGGAAACGCCTGGGATGTTTTTCTCAAGGAGAAATTTCAGGGTGGAATGAAGTGTCTGTAAGATAATTTTGTTAAATCCTACAATGTGCTCAGTTGCTTTTACTGCATTGTGAACTCCTACCAATTGTGTAACACATGTGTCAAAACTTTTCTCAACAGGTGTTAAAAGCCTAGAGAAATATACTAGGATCCTCCAATTTCCTCCTTGCAATTGAAGCAACACTGAAGAAATAGCAGTTTCAGATGTATGCACCTGCAAAGCAAACGGTGCTTGCTTTTCTACTGTAGTTAGGGCTGGTGCAGTCAGCAAGTCTTTTTCCAAAGATTCAAAGGCCATTTGCTGCACTTCTGTCCAAGGACCAAAACCATTTTCCTCATTATTCTTTAGAAGTCCATATAGAGGTTTTGCTTTATCAGCAAATGACTCAATGAACTCTCTAGAAAAATTCACTAACCCTAGGAATTGTCTTAGTGCTTTAAATGTTGTTGGTACAAGAAGTGCAGCAATAGCATTAACCCTTTCTTGCAGAGGTTGGCGTTTACCGGGTCTGATCTGAATACTGAGAGGCTTGACTTTGCGTTTCATGAGCTGAACTTTACAAGTATTTAGCTTGAGACCTGCATCTTGCAGCAGATCAAACAATTCTGCCAAAAGGGTCTTCCTTACTTTCAGTTGACAAGATATCATCTACATATTGTAGGATACAATCTGGTCTAGAAAATTTGGCTAGGACTTTCGCTAAAGCTTGATGAAATACACTTGGACTCAGATGAAGGCCTTGAGGAAGGCGCATGCAGGTATACTGCACATTATCAAAGCTAAATGCAAATTTATATTGACAGCTTTTGGACAAAGATTGAGAAGAATCCATTGACAATGTCAATTACAGAGAACACTTTTGCTATTGTATCAATTCAGAACATTATGTCTGGTGTATCTGCCACTATTGGGGCGCAACTTGGGGTAAATGTATTCAGCATTCTGAGATCTACCAGAAGCCTGAATGAATTAGGGTCATCACGATTAGGTAATACCCATAATGGATTCTTTGTTACAGAATTTGTTTTCCTGATAATACCTTGTTGCAGAAGTTTCTGTATGAACATCGATACTGGTTCAATAGATTCTGGTGGCAATTTGTATTGCTTTTGTGGGGCCGGATCCCTGCCTTGCATATCTACTTCTATGTCTTTAAATAGACCTGCTTCATTTTTGCCATGGCTCCAAAGATATTTGTATGATTTGACCAATTGTTCTAATTCTTGATTATCACCAATATCTGGCCATGTATGGTCTGCAGCAATCACTTCTGTTAAACAGATGCTGCCGACTTCACAGTAATCTCCTGTGTCATTTACCACAGGCTTACGATTAATGGAACCTTTCCATACAATGCCATTGCCAAGGTCACAAAGCATACAAAAAGTACAAAGAGATGCAATGTGTCAATGAAAATCGCAATGTACAACAATTAGCAAATACCATACATTCAGAGATGCTAAGATAAGCAGACAGAGAAAACGATCTCATGTCACACATATTAATAGCATTCCAATAGAGAAGACAACATATGATCACAGCAAAAATGAAGGCACATAATAACCATATTAAGGCGTAAGATATCCACAAGATGGGCGGGATCACTTGTTTGTTCCCCCAGAGGTCTTTCATCATATAAAACCAGGGCAGAGGGGCAGAGGGGCAGAGGATATGAGTAGAGGCTGTAGACATCTTATAGTGGAAAGTTGGTGTCAGGGCTCCAGGTATGACCAGAGGTGTGTGGACTGACACAGGGAAACGCAGGCTTCAGATATGGTATAAACAATATAATTTATTAAGACTAACAATACAAAACGCAGTGCAAAACTAAACATAAACACAGTGCAAACAAACCAAACCAAACCACCCACCGATAACAATACATACAATACAAAGAGTAGTCAGGCAGGCCGGGTCAGTAGCAAACGGGCAAACGGAGTACCAGGAACAGGCGGGAGAGTGGTCGGGGTCACAAGCTGGGTATAGTAACTCACGGGCAGCGCGGTACAGAGGGTCGGGCAGAGAATGGTCAGGGTCACAAGCCAGGGATCAAGCAGGAGAAGTCAGCAGAGGTCAGGATCAGGCAGGGTCGGCAACAAGTCAGACAGAGACAGGAACAGGAATACAGGATACAAGGTACAGGGGCCCATGGAAAACACACACCAAGGCCCTGACTGTGAGTCTGGCCATTCCTTAAATACAACCCCTACAATCAGCTTCAGGTGTTTGGCTGATTGCAGGGGTGAGTCTCTGATTGCTGAGAGCAGCCGCTGGCCAGCCCTGGTGCTGCAGCCCACAAGGCAGGTGAGTCCCACCATTATTGGCAAGTCCATTCCTGACAGTTGGTGTAGAGAGCTCCATGCTATCCACGAGGTAGAACAGGGGCTACAATTAGTGGTTGCCAGTGTATGAGGAGATATCTTTGTGAATCGGATGAAGCACTTTTGCAGGTTGTGTATGGGTATGGGAGTATGTCGCCTGTGGGCAGGGGAAAGAGTGATAAGGGTAGGAGGAGAAGAGTAAGGTAAGACATGGAAAGTAGAAAGGAGGAAAATGAAGGGAAAGGGGAAGCGGATGGTGAAAAAAGAGTCAGAAGGGGGGTAAGGAAGGTTAAGGAATGGAGGGCCAGAAAGGGAAAAGGAGGGAGAGAGGAGAAGAGAAAGAACTAAAAAATAAAAAGGGGGCACAGAGGGGGAGGATACCGGGGGGGGGGGCGGTGGGGTTAGGTATACTACATGTGTGGAAACTCCAGGGACAGAACTGTTTAGAATCAGCCCCAAAGGGGGCATAGGCAAGAGTCAGACAATTGGGTGCATTGTTTATGGGTGTGTCACACTCTGACCAGTGTGTAGGGGTTAGATAAGAATTTCTCGACAGCCATGAAAAGGTCGAGGGGTCGATATGGCGTAGGAAGCAATGTGGGAATCCAGGTCTGGCACAAAGTCAAGTGCAGAGACACATAAGGGAATGGCATTCGGAGGTCATTTGGAAGTGAGTCCAACAAGACCAGGTATGGGGAAATTTAGTTGGTATCAGGGGCGGACTGACAACTCATGGGGCCCCCGGGCAATAGGGGATCATGGGGCCCCTGTGTCCTTGCCCAAACTCAAAAAAGCCTATGAAAAAGGTACCAGGGGCATCTCATGGGGCCCCCTACTGACCCCGGGCCCTCGGGCAGTGCCCGAGTTTCCAAATGGTCAGTCCGCCCCTGGTTGGGATATCTTGAGATGATGCAATCAGCTCCTCCATCTCCGCTACTCTTCCCAGACGTGTGAGCCAATCTCGTATTGAAGGAGGGTGGGTCGATCCCCAGGTAGGCAGTGTCTAGCCCCATTAAGCATATGCATTGCCAGTGATTTGAAATATAGACGTCTGGGAAGAGGGGTATAGTGGAAGAGAAATTGGGCCGGGGAATGACATTGAATTTTTATCTTGTACCACATCTAATGAAGTTGGGTCAAGATATTTACATTTTTTTGCAAATGCTTTTATCATAGCTGTATCGTTTTCATCATCTACGCCCATCATCTATGCATGCCTTTGAGAATTTAATTTTAAATTCACAAGAGTTCTCTCTAACTGAAGTATGTAATGAGTCTAGCACTTCTAAAGAAGGTACTTCCTCACCAGTTGTACATAACAATTGTCGTAAGCTGTCACTATGTTTCTCATTTCCTTCATTGTCAATAACAGGTGATTTCATAAATCATCGGGCAAAATGTACAGGTAACCAAAGATAACAGATACAATCATGCTGTTCGTCCGTTAGGTTATAGCGATCAGTGTAGGATTCAAATACGTCAGCATTATAAAAAGCGTCTGTCTTTGAGTCTTATGCTGGGATGTCTTTTAACATTTTCATTAATTGATCATGTATTTGTAATTTTAATTTAGCTGCACGGTCTAGTAGATTTTTCTTTCTGACTTCTGTTTCATCATCTGCTTCATCTCCCCTCATTTCGGGAATGCAGGAAGCTTGAGGCTTTGACTTATGTTCAGTCTCTTTGTCACCTTTTTTTATTACCACAACATGTTTACTGTCATTCTGTAGTCTTAACAAAAGATCTGTTCTGGAGTCAATTTGTTCCTCAAGGTTCTCTATGTAATTACAAAAAATGTCACAGTTTGGACAATTAAGAGAATCTTGGGACAAATGTTCATACATTCCTGTGTACATTGTTACATTCTGCTTTAATGTACAAACATTTTTAGCAGGTAAATCAACATAAAAATCATTTTGTTGAATATTCTTACCAAATTTAAGATATTAGATATCTTTGTATGCTGTTTGTTTACAGTAAATCTAGATTTATCTATCTGAACATTAACCTGTAAACATTCATTGTATACGTATTGCCATAAATGTCCATCATCAGGATATAAAGAAACATCTTTAACCACTTCAAATCCGTACACTTTCACCCTCTTCCTGTCCAGGCCAATTTTCAGCTTTCAGCGCTGTCACACCTTGAATCACAATTGCGCAGTCATGCAACACTGTACAAATACAAATTTTTTTAGAGACAGATAAAAAACTTTATTTTGGTGGTATTTATTCACCGCTGGGATTTTTATTTTTTTGCTATATAAAATTTAAAAGTCCAAACATTTTGAAAAAAAATGGTTTTTCTTATACAATTTTGCAAATAAATAATCTTTCTTCATAAATCTTGGCTAAAATGTATTCAGCTATCTTTTTAGTAAAACAAAAAATAATTTTAATTTTTTTTAATATTATTATTTATGTTTTTTTTATCATACTGTCACCCTAGCAGTACATAGTGACACTGTACTACTTGTGGGGGGTGAAGAAGATTTATTTTTTAATTTTTTTACACAGATTGCTTTTACACCCATAAAGGCTGTAAAAGCAATAATTTCTCCTTCTCTCTGGCTGCATCCTTGCAGCCATTGAGAAATACTGTGTGAGCTGTGATTGGTCATAGCTTGTCACATTTTTATTTTTTTTTATATTATTTATTTTACTATTTTTTTTTTTTTACATACTGTCACCCTAGCAGTACAGTGTCACCATGGTGGCATTGTACTGCTTTTGGGGGATGATGAAGATTTTTTTTTTTTTACACTGATTGCTTTTACACCCATATAGGATGTAAAAGCAATCATTTCTTTTTCTCTCTGTCTGCATTCTTGCAGCCATTGAGAAATACTGAGTGAGCTGTGATTGGTCACAGCTTGTTACATGGTACAAGGCAATGTCAGAAGTGACATCTTGCTTACTACTATTCATGTGATCACTGATTGGCCAATCGGTGATCACATGATCGGGACCTCACACAGAGGTCTTGTACAGCGATCGGTGTTCAGACACAGGGGGCACCGGATCGTGGTGCCGAGCGCGCACAAGCAGGGAAGCGGGAGGACGTTTAAAAGGGCCATTCGCTCCTGCACTGCTCCTGTCCAGCTGTTTATGTACATGGGCCGGACGGGAAGTGGTTAAACTCTAACTTGCTTTCTATAGCTAGTTTATCAATACATTCCATGACTTTTATTCACTATAATCAGATGATTTTCTTGTTTGCAGCCAACAGACCTCTTGTCCACGTCTGACGAAACACAAACGCCTTGTCTGTAGGTTCCTGACTGTGTTTTCCAGAGACTTGATCAGTCACAAAACTGTGATGTCTCCCCCCTTTGTCGAAGATTGGGAAACGCGAGAAAAACTGTGGCGGAGGCTGGCTTAGCCAAAATGTTAAATATCGTGACACTTCTAATATCTAAGTGTCCTTCTTAGACGTTTAAGTAAATTGTTCTAGTGCCAGGCTGATTTAAAACAGTGTGACTTTTATTTAACTCTTGACAACAACATAAAATGGATACAAAAGATAAAATACAGTTTAGTGTAGTAAAACAAAAAGTATAAGAAATAAAAGCTGTAGCTATAGAAATGAACTAAGCTTTAGAAAAATATTGAGCTTCTTGCCCATTCTTTTGTGACGTAGAAAAGGAAGAGTCTTTCAGTCTGTTACGGAAGACAACGGGTGTTGAGAGTAGCAAGGCTTGTAGGCCTTAAAGCGGAGCTTCACTCCAAAGGGGAAGTTCCACTTTAACCTCACCTGCGGTATTCCCGAGTGTAGCTCGGGGTAAAGTTTCTGTACCAAAAGCGGTAACCCCCCCGAGCTACACTCGGGCTTACCATGCGGCGCTGCATAGGGAGTCCCTGCAGAGTTTACCTTTTCCTTTGCTCCCGCGATGTGTCCCCTGCAGCGTCCCCGGACATCTCCCCCGGCTGATGCCGGCATCCGGCTTCTGTGTTCCGGTCCCTGTGATGTCGAGACGTACGGGCGCCGCAGGCGGCAGGAAATTTGAAAATTTTAGAAAAATTTCATTTTTTTCAAAACGAATTTTACATTGCTGTTTCAACCCATTTCACATACATTCTGTCCCGAGTGCTTTGTCCGGCGCCCTGCCTGCATTTTGACTGTTCTTTCTGCCTGGAAACTGAGAAAAGTTCATGGTGTCCAAAAAGTGTCCCTTTAGGTCAAAAGCGGTTTTAGACCGGCTAGAGAACAGCGATAGTAAATCAGAACCACTTGCAGAATTGAGTGATAATGATTCGTGGAGAAATTCATCATCTGACACTGAAAACGATTCTGCGACTTTGCTCAGCGATGTGCGAACTTGGCGCTATATTTCAAATTTCAGTGTTTTTGGTTTGATTATATTATTGAATTAAATGTATTATTATTATATTATTATTTTTTATGATTATTTATTAAATTATAATTTCTGATTTTGTGTTTCAAATTTTATCCTCCCCGGGATGTTTACTAGACTCTTGTTCGGACAGATTTCAGTGAGTTATTCCTAAATATTACAGCCTACAATAAAAAAACTACATATTTCCATGCAAAATAATGGTACCGCTTTCAGCACCAAATATCTGAAATAATCAGACCGCCAAGGAGGTTAATGACTGCTCCTTAAGGATTGGCACCTTTGGGGGGCGGGGGGGGGTTAGCGGGTACCCAAATTTGACAGGTACCCACTCCTACTTTCAGTCCGATTGCCTAGGCAATTGAAAACGAAGGTGTCCTCTGTCCCTGTAGTCTTTTGGCCACTTGACAGGTCCCAGAAGACTACAGGACCATTCATGAAGCGCAGAGCCACTCGCGCATGCGCAATGGGTACCCAGATGTGAAGCCGCAAGCTGTCACAGCCGGGTGCCCACGCTGAAGATGCCGGCCTCCTGGAATACAGGACGGCCGGTGAAACGGGCTGCGGGGGACACACCACAGGACCGAGGGACAGGTAAGTGGCTGGTTTTCAAAAATCAGCAGCTACAGTTTTTGACAGGGTGAGTGGAACTCTGCTTTAAGTAAACAAAATGTCTCTGTGTGTCAGCTTCAGTGTGTATGTGTCGTCACTTCTTATATACTTTTTCAAAGAATCAAAGAATTCATCCCACTGTACAGCTATTTCCTAGTTCAGTCTGAGCTGAATGTATAATCGTCATATTTGTAAGTGTTCTAAACATCTGACTGGTACTTAGCTGACGTTATGTACAAAATACTTCGATCGACAGCAACAAACAATACTGTTACATGATCTTCCCATACTATAGGATCACATAACTACATTCTCCCTAAAACAGGTTCAACCTTCAGTTTAAGGACAGAAGACACAAAAATACATAAACAGAATCAACTATAATTGAGAATATACTATCACACACTATTCCTAACTAATTAGCTAACTAACTATATGAAATAACTAACTAACTATATTATAGATTATAAATTATTCTCTTTATAAAAGATATTTTCTTATCTCTTACTTAACTCTTTACTGCATTCCAAGTGATATATTTTAGGATGGGAAGCCATTGACCTACTGAACTCCTAGCCTAGCCCATTCACATTTAATGTAGCTTATGCTGAGTCTCAATATGCAGACTTTGGAAAATCAGAATGATAAAATAATTATTTTAGTTTATAACAGACGTCTGTATTCTTCAATATTCCCCCTGAATATAATTCATTATATGATATTATATATACATCTACAAATATATGTTGCGCTCCTAAATACTTCTCAATAAATAATAATTAAATTATTACCATTAAATTAATTCAAATTATGATACAAATAACTAATAAAAGTGTATGAATACCAAAAAATATTTAAATAGATAGTTTCAACTAATCAATCTCCTCCAAATAAATATCAAAATAATTCCACATGAAATACTCCTCTAAAAAAATGTTTTTACCAAGTGCTCATAAATCATCTATTAGTGACATGATGTACTTACTAATACCCTCAATTTTATTTATATTCATAATACCCTCATTTAATATAATAAAAATAGTAAACCAACTAATAACCCTCAACTATTTTGATATTTATTTGGAGGAGATTGGTTAGTTGAAACTATCTATTTAAATATTTTTTGGTATTCATACACTTTTATTAGTTATTTGTACCATAATTTGAATTAATTTAATGGTAATAATTGAATTATTATTTATTGAGAAGTATTTAGGAGCACAACATATATTTGTAGATATTTCCAACACAGTTGTAGTTATGTGTTTCATGTTTGCGATCCTCTAGTAATTATCACACCTGTGGCTCGCAAGTTAGTCTGATTCATCTATAACTATATATACATCCATACTTCATTCATGGCCCAACTACACACACTCTGAATCAGTTGTTCCAGAAGCGCCGCTTTCCATAACCAGGTCAGGTAAGGGCTCCATGTACACTGCAGCTGATAATCTGACATTCAGGAGCTTTTCTGCATTTTTTCAGCAGCCCCTGAACTCTCCCTAATGTTCTCCTATGTGTCCATGTACACATCGTCCTTTACAGGCAGTTGAGTTTACAGTCGTTTTTTTGAACGCACCAAACTTGCATTCAGGAGTAGATTTTATCAGCGTTTCAAACGCCAAACGCTTGTAAACATGGCTAACCGCATTTAGAAGCGTTTTTTAACTGTTCCATATCCAGAGCCTTTTTTTCATCATCAGAAATGCATGCAAAGCGTTTTCCATGTATTCAAATGGACCCGGTACACCGGCGCAGTCAGTTCCAGGTTTTGCGTGAAGGAAAAAATGGTAGAACGCGCCGCATTACACTCATGATGGGATCCATAGTGAATACAACCAGAAAAGACCGATCATCTCCACACATACTGTTCTCTCTGTTTCTGCTCTCTCTATTCCTCTCACAGTGTCTGAAATAGTTCATTTTTTACTGTTTTTCAGTGCATTCTGGGCATTTTGGAAGGTCTCCTGATGTTATCTTTAAAAAACGCTACTAAACGCAAATGCGCATAAACGCAGTATGCAAACATGGCTAAACAGACGTTTAACCTACATTTTCCAGCAGTCAGTTTCCATCATTCAGAAGTGTTTTCCAAACGTCCCGTGTACATGGAGCCCTAAGCCAGAGATAATTCTTTGCCTATAAATACCTGACATGATTTCTTCACCTTTTTTCATTTCTTTCTTAATCAGTTTATAATTGTTTCATTCTAATCATATTTATATAGATCAGATTTTAAATAAAATACATAAAATCATAACAATAAATAGAATAATGAATGGATGTAATAATATATTTCCGGCAGCTGCTGTTACTAAGGTTTTTTCCCACATTGATACAGTGTTTTTAAACTTTGACCACCATGAACGACCTGAAAATTCAGACCAATCATGTCCTATCTATAGTAGATTTCCCTGTTCATGGTTAAATATAATTACTGCTTTCTTCTTACATAGTTAGTCTGGCTGAAAAAAAGACAAAAGTCCATCCAGTTCAACCATAAAGAAAAAGAAAAAAAAAAGTTATAATCCTACACCCACAGTTGATCCAGAGGAAGGCAAAAAAAAACCCAGCAAAGCAAGATCCAATTTGCTCCTGCAGAGAAAAATCTCCTTCCTGATCCCCCGAGAGGGAATCGGATATTCCCTGGATAAACTTTATCTATAACTGTTAGTATCCAGTTATATTGTGTGTATTGAAGAAAGAATCCAGGACTTTTTTGAAGCAATCCACTGAGCTGGCCAGAACCAACTCTTGAGGGAGTCTATTCCACATTTTCACAGCTCTTACTGTGAAGAAACCTTTCTGTGTTTGGAGATTAAATTTATTTTCCTCCAGATGTAAAGAGTGCCCCCTTGTCCTCTGTGATCCCTCAGGGGGATTGGGTCTACACTAAATTCACCATATGAACCCACTGACCTCTTAGCCATGAAATATCATGGTGTACTTGAACCCCTGATTACAGAGCCCATTCATGCGGTTCATTTTAATCTATCTTATGCTGAGTCTCAATATGCAGACTTTGGAGAATCAGAATTATTAAAGAATACAGACGTCTGTTATAAACTAAACTAATTATAAATTCTTCAGTGACACACTTAGCTTTACATAAAGAGCCAATCATAACAAGCTGTTGCAGCTTATATTATCAAGATTTGCACGGAGGGGTTTTGCTCAGTGCAAAGTAATGTCTTTCAGTCTTCGGTTTGCACTTCTTCAGAGGTGATGGTTGCATTGGTGTCAAAAAAGGGATTTGTAACCGATGGAGGTAGACTGCGGTCAGTGGGAGAGCCATTGTTTCTTCCACTGGTGTTTCGTCCATAACCTGTGAAAATGAATATAGTATACATGACAAGAGTCCATCAAGAATCAATATACTGAGCTTGATTTTGCTGAAGTCAAACAGGCTGATAATTTTGCTGAAAATTCACTTAACGAAGAATACCCAATCACGTACAAGGAAAATAAAAAAAACCCTGAATTTTTGCTTACACATCATTGGATGATGGAAGTCAGCAGAGCCCCACTTTATTCACTAAGATCCAGGGGAAAATTCCTCTGCTAAGGGCAACTTCCCTATGCAAAGTGAACAGCCTATTTACTGTATTTTTACAACTCTTAAAGATAAGAACCTTGCTGAAAAAGCAAGCTGTATTTTCTTTTTGAGGCATTTTGCTGTTTTGCCCTTTTCTCATGGAGAATATAGTTTTCCGATCTTTTAAAGGTGCTGCCTTCCCTCCCAGTACATTGAAGGCATGTGTACTTTTCCATGCAAATCTTGGTACTTGCATTGAAAAACAGAACAGGCTACGCACACATTCGGACCGTATCGTCTGTCCCCCTTTGAAAGCCAGTGCAGACACAGACCCCATGCTCCGGGTTTGATTTCCCTGATTTACTCCTCCATTATTTCTTATAGAACCCCTCCGGTTCGTTCCTATCATCAGCGCTGGCAGTCTGAATTAGGGGGGACTTTAGACCAACAGGATTGGTGGACCATGACCCAAGCATTACCTAAATGTTCTAGGAATGTCATTATTCTTGAGAATGCCTACAAAATTCTTTATCGATGGTATTATACGCCTGCTCGTTTAGCTAGTTTCATCCCTACATATTCCCCGGTTTGCTTTCGGGGATGCCAACAATTGGGTACCATGGCCCATATCTGGTGGACTTGCCCTGAAGTAAGCAGATTATGGATTAGGGTGTACGCCCTCCTTCGCACTATGCTTCACACAGACATTAAGCGTAACCCGTACGAAGCGCTTCTATTTAAACCACTGGAGGGCCTTCTCCGTTCTGAATGGCAGCTGGCATCATACTTATTTATGGCTACTAAATTGACAATTGCGAGGGCTTGGAAGACTCCCCTTCTCAGCTTTGAGGCTGTCAAAAATTGGATGAACTTCATCATGGTTAATGAAAAACTGATGGCCATATTATTGGATACCCATACAAAATTTCTGCGGATATGGCGTCCCTGGCTGGATATAGCCCAACCATTGAGATTCGACCAGTCCCTTCTGTCGATATGAGGTTGGATTCTGCTGTGATCTCCTCAGAGCCCTACTCCCCCCCCCTCCTTTTTTTTTTTTTTTATCTCTTCTCTCTCCTCTTTGTGTCTTTTTTATACTCTTGTCTAATATTTCTCGATGTAGCAATTTTCTCTCTCAGAATCTACACTATCATTGACCATCAAAGATTGTTAATCGTATCCTTCCTACCGGGCATTTCTGTAATAAGTTAAAGCTGACGTTTTGTTTTGTTTTTTATTCCAATGTACGCCTTACATAATTTCTCAATCATACAGTACAATTTCCTATGTATTGGTCAATGAATCTATGTTCCGAATGTTTGTTTATCATTGCTCAATCTATAATAAAATTCTTTGTAAAAGAAAAACAGAACAGGCAAAATGATAAAAAACAAACAAACTCAACCGAAATTATCGTTAAAAACTAAACTTTTGTGCCGAGACACAATCGGTGCCACCATGAGAACACAAACCAAATGGGGTCCCTTTAAGCCACTTGGCAGAGCATCCATCCCCACCTGTACAGACTGTTGTCCCCTCCCTGGGCAGTGATGGATAATTGTAGGGAGAGGCAGGGGCGGACTGACCATTTGGAAACTTGGGCACTGGCAGAGGGCCCAGGGTCAGTAGGGGGCCCCATGAGATGCCCCTGGTACCTTTTTCATAGGATTTTTTGAGTTTGGGCAAGGACACAGGGGCCCCATGATCCCCTACTGCCTGGGGGCCCCATGAGTTGTCAGTCTGCCCCTGGGGAGGGGGGAGGCAAAGAGGACTCTTCTTGACCAATATTGCAGCCATGGACTTTGATTGCTCCTAGCATCTTGGTAGAAGGACTATTGGCTTTTTCATGGGCAGATTGTTAGGCTGTCCTGCCACACCGATGGAGGACAGTTTATCCAGGATCTACAGGCAGCAGTGCATTGCTGTGTCCACCCTGGAGGGTCTTTGTAAGCCAAGACCGTGCCTCTATGGGCTTTGGATTGCAGGGTTGTGAGTGCGCATTAAAAAACAGAACACGCAAAATGACAGAAAAAAAAACCAAACTCAACCAAAATAACTTATAAGAAATAAAATAAGAAATTATTGTTAAAAACTTGTGTCGAGACACAATCGGTGCCACCATCAAAATACAAACCAAATGGGGTCCCTTTAAGCCACTTGGCAGAGCATCCATCCCCACCTGTACAGACTGTTGTCCCCTCAGTGATGGATAATTATAGGGAGGGGGGAGGCAAAGAGGACTCTTATTGACCGATATTGCAGCCATGGACTTTGCTCCTAGCAACTTGGTAGAAGGAATATTGGCTTTTTCATGGGCAGATTGTTAGGCTGTCTTGCCACACCAATGTGTTTATGGACCACACCGATGGAGGACAGTTCATCCAGGATCAACAGGCAGCAGTGCATTGCTGTGTCCACCCTGGAGTGTCTTTCTAAGCCAGGACCGTGCCTCTACGGGCTTTGGATTGCAGGGTTGTGAGTGCCCAGAGCCGTACAGGGTGTGGGTGCTGCTGTTTCGGGAAGCCCAGAAGACAGGGTTTGGAGCTGCTGTTGGCAGGATTATGGTAAGCCCAAGGCAGAGCAGACTTTGCTCCTGGAGACCAAGAGGACAAGGCTCAGGACTGTGAGTGATGCACCGAGATAGCTGATGGACCTCAAGCTACTGACTGCTGCAGGAAGCTAAGCTGGCTGCTGACTTGGGACTTTGCTGCTGAAACAGGTGGCCACTGAGCTGCATCTGAGATGAGCATGCTGAGGAGCCCCAAAGGCCTTGTATTGCTGTTCCAACGCTATTGTTGCAGAGTGTATTGCCAGCTGCTCTTCCAGGGTCTTGATATTCCAGGATTCTGCCACCAAGTGTCCTGCTGCTGTGTAAGGCCAAGAGTTCCACAGATCCCCGCAGAGGTGCAGGCTGGAGAGGTAGGCCCAAGGCCTGATGGGCTACCTTTAGTCTGACACCACTGAGGAGCTGCAGCTTGGTTCCTATCCAGAACCTTCCTAAGTATGGAAACAGTCAACAAGGCCCATACAGCATCCAACAGGACTGCTACCCTAATTACAGAAGGAACCAAAAAATACATTTATAAACTACATAATGTGCTACAGGAATAATTACTTTAATTATCAGCCATCCTAAAGGGGGTTTCAGCTGAGAAAAAACTCTGAAGTTCAGAGAAAAAAGTTCAGAGGGAAATAATAATCTGCACTGCTAAGACAGCTAAGCAAATGCTTCATACTGCATAGAGGGTGATCTTAGACTGGCTATGATGATCTTTCTTGAGGTCTGACTTCACCTCTTCTATATTGGAAACCTAACAGTTAAGTGATCCTTAACCCCTTGCCCTCCAGAGGATTTGCCCCCCTTCCTGACCCGGCCATTTTTTACATTACGGCACTGCGTTACTTTAACTGACAATTGTGCGGTCATGCAACGCTGCACCCAAATTAAATTTATGTCCTTTTTCTCCCACAAATGGAGTTTTTTTTGGTGGTATTTGATTGCCTCTGCGTTTATTTTTTGCGCTATAAACAAAAAAAGACCGACAAATTTTTTTTTAGTTTTTAAATTGACTTTTTGCTATACAGCAGATGCAGTAAAAAAAAATTTCATCATAAATTTAGGCCAAAATGTATTCTGCTCCATGTCTTAGCTAAAAACAAAAATCCCAATATGTGTATATTAATTAAATACGTTATAGCGTCTACAAATGGCGGTATTGATACTGGAATTTTTTATTTTTTATACTAGTAATGGTGGTGATCAGCGACTTATAGCGGGACTGCAGGACTATGACGGGGATTCTGACACTGGAGGGGGGAACTAATGGCCGCTGCCATTCCAGTGACACCAATACAGTGATCAGTGCTAATAAAAATCACTGACGCTGTACTAATGGCACTGGGCAGGAAGGGGTTAACATCTGAGGCAATCAAAGGGTTAACTGTGTGCTGTTTTACGGTTTTGTCTGTGTGTGTGTTTTACTTGGAAAACATGCTGATTTGTACTGCTCTGCTATGCAGAACAATACAAAGCAGCATGCTGGAGCTGACGGGAGAGATCTGTGTTTTGTATATATATAGACTTCTCCTCTGTCAGTGTTCCTTGGTAGGGGCCAATGGGGAATCTCTGGCAGGGACTCTGTGATTTTGTGCAGTCCTGCCGCCCTGTATCAGTATTCTACTATAAGGCGGTTGGGAAGCCGTTCAAGAGTACCTCTACGTTTGTTGAGAAAAAACCTTCCCTCTGTTTGGTTTATGCACATTGCAAGGATTTTAACCAACTTTGTTTCAAAGTCCTACCTTTTGTTATTCTGAAGAAAAAATGGTTTGTCTGTGTCCATGTGCAGAGGGAATCTAGGGGGAGTGGATTCATAATTATCGATCAGCTGCTGCACCTGCAGGGCTGTAATGAGGAAAATTGCAGTGTCTGCATCCCCTTAGACGTAATTTCCTATTGGGAGTATCTCACCACAAATTACATTTTTGTTACAGGGGATGCCTGAAATGTTACTTGTATCCTAGTGCAGGCCTCTGGGAAAATCAATGAGCCAATCACACAAGCAGGAAATAATGTTGCTTGGGGGCGTTCTGTACACATTCTGGGTACAGAACACCTCCAGGTAGCCATATTGCATTTCATTTTTTAGAAAATTACAGCACTGCAGGTGTCGCAACCCCATGGAAGAAAAATATATTCTTCCCAAATATATTGACTTATATTTGAAATACTACAATTTTGCCCGTATTCAATATTCATACACACACACAGTATGTTGAAATGCATTTTTATTTCAAAATATATGAATATTTTTAAAAATACATTTTCAAATATACTGTATGTCTTTAGCAATACAAATCTACATTTTTGGAATGCATTTACATATATATTAAGAATATATGTTAAAATGCCTTTTTTATATATGTTAAAAAAATCTGAAGAATATATTTAAAAAATATATATTTTTAAAACGTTTTCATAAATTTTTTAATATATAAAAACGCATTTCAACATGCTGTATATTCCCCTTTGAAAACGTGCAAGCGCACGAAACGCGTTAGGGAGTTGCCCCACGATTGCCTCATACTCTGTGACGTCACACCGCACGGCCCCTGTGGACGGCCGGCGGCCATTGCCTTCTTTTGATGATTCCTGGTATTCCCCATACACAGCTGCTTACTATATCATGTGAGTAGCATATCTACTGTTTTGTTCTTTTACTCTTGTGGCTAATAAAAGTACTACACTATTGGATCTTCTTGTCGCTCTGGCTCGTTTTTTGCGAGCCCCCCCCCTTTTTCAAGGTTTGTTTGGGGACCATCTGGTGGCCACACTGGGAACGATTAATCTCCCCCTGCTGGTGAGACGAGTGTACACCCCCTGACATCTGGAGATCCTGTGGTTAGGATATTCTGCCCAGCGGATGCTAGCCTGATGACCCTCCCAGTGATCCAGCTTAAATAGACGGATGACCAGGAGTTGGTTAACACTCAAATGCGCATTTCTATTGCGCTTTCTGGTTAGTGCAATCTACACTCATTTCGGTGGGAGGAATATGGTCACGGAAGTCACCAATTTGTTCACCACTTCATTGTGATATTGTGCACTGTGTACCACTAGAACACTCTCATTGGAGATATTTATGTCATTGCAATTTATGAACATTTTGATGGGCCATTATTTAGCAGCGGTCGCCTTATCACTCTTCTTATAATGTATTATTTTCTACATGTATGATTGATTTTCAACAGCGCTGCATGTTCTGTTCATATTTATTATTAGAGGCTTTTGGTGTTTGCCTTTCATGCATGTCGCTTTCTGTATTTTGTCCAGCGCTCGTTTCATTTCTGTCTCGATTATGCTGTATATATATTTGTAAATGCATTCCAAAAAAAATAAAAATAAAAAAATTATATACACATACACACACACACATACATACATATACATACATACACACACAGTATATATATACACACATACACATACTTGCATACATATTTTTAAAATATATTGAATATGGACAGAATTGTAGTATTTCAAAATTTCAAATATATGTCAATATATTTGGGAAGAATATTTTTTAAGTATATTTTTCTTCCATATGGGAATTGTATACGCTATATTTATTTGCTATTTGTTTCCCACAAAAGTGGAGTTATCCTTTAGGAGTCCCCCTAATAGGGCCACCCTTCCACCCCAGGCCCCATAGCAGCTTTGTTGGCTGTTATGGGTTTTGGTAGCATTCAAAGACGAAGAAGGAAAGTTCTGAACCCTCAAAATGGGTTAACTGCTTTTATGTTGTATCATCACATTACGAAGCTGGACTACAACATTTGATGCTCTCTCTCTGCTTTCTCAAATATGGATCTCAGCCAGGGTCCTGATATATGAGCCAATAAAGTTCACAAATCCGACTCTACATTAGATCACTTATGAAATACAATACTTGTAAACATTAGCATTGGCCTCTATTTTCGCCATGTGTCACTGCTTAGGTAAAACGTGCTTGAACAGTAAAATATGAAAAGCAATGAGCAAAATGATTTTGTTGAAAGTTATTCTGTCACAAAATTTCCAGTATTACCTTAGCCAAAATGTTAAGATTAACTCTAATGGTTGGGTGGAGCCATTTAAAACCCACTGCATCCTTTCAAACCATCTTAAAGCAGATCTTGTACTAGGAAGGTAGGCAGACTCTTCCCATGACCTCCCTTGTGTTAGTCAATGTCAGCTGCAGGGGAGAGGAGAGGACGCTCAACAAGGGCTGCCAATGCCTGGGTGCAGTAACATCATTCATAGGCTTCCTATGGCCCATTTGTTGTCAGGGCTCCTGCTCTCCTCTGAAGCCACCGCTGGCTGACACAGGGAAGCTGAATCACATGACCGGAGTGTCCTGATAATAAGTAAATACATCTTTTCTAAACAAAATTAGTCAGCATAGGTTTTAGTTTAAGATCACTCAGATTTAGGACCAACAGTTTGCATAGTGCTTTACACTAGAAAAGGAGAAAGTTCGTTCACAATACAAACCACTACCACCAAATACAGGATTTATATGGGGCCAGCATTTTGCATTATGCTGTACAGAATGATATGAAAAGGTAATACCTGCGGGGGATGAGCTGATAAGTAAAAATTTAGTTGATAGGTTGAGATGAGATAGGTTGAGATGAGGCTCTGCAGAAGTGGGAGCATGGAGGAGGTCACAAGGGAGCTATAGATTAGGAGGTCTTGGGAGCAGAGGACAATTTGGGTGATATTTTGAGATGAGGTTCATGATGTAGCTTGGGGCGGAGGTGTGAATAGTTTTGTATGTTGTTAGTTTGAATTTATTTAGTTGGGCGGAAGCTGGTGGAGGGATTGGCAGAGAGTGGTGGTGGACACTGAGTAGAGGACAGTGGAGGGATTAGCAGAGAGGGGTGCCATACACTGAGTGGAGACCAATGGAGGACTTGGCAGAGAGTCGTGATGGACACAGAGCAGAGGACAGTGGAGGGTTTAGCAGATTAGCAGAGAGGGGTGGCATATACTGAGTGGAGGCCAATGGAGGGCTTGGCAGAGAGTGGTGGTGGACACAGAGCAGAGGACAGTGGAGGGTTTAGCAGATTAGCAGAGAGGGGTGTCATATACTGAGTGGAGGCCAATGGAGGGCTTGGCAGAGAGTGGTGGTGGACAGTGGAGGGATTAGCAGAGAGGAGTGTCATACACTGAGTGGAGGCCAATGGAGGGCTTGGCAGAGAGTGGTGGTGGACACTGAGCAGAGGACAGTGGAGGAATTAGCAGATTATCAGAGAGGGGGTGGCAAACACTGAGGCCAATGGAGGGACTGGCAGGGAGGGGTGGTGGACACCGAGTGATTGGTAAGGTAGATGAGCCTGGGAGCAGCATTCATGATAGACTAAACGGCGGATAACTGGTGTAGAGGTGTTATATAACAAAGAAACAAATATTTCCTCAGCAGATTGTAGCTAACATAGGCAGATAAGGGGAAGGCAAAGGACAGAATAAATGCAGCTCAAATAGTATTAGAGGAAAGACATTATAGAACACAACAGACTAGAAATCAAACAAAAGCCTATCACTGAACTTTACCCTATGAACAGTGAACTCTATTTGCTGGGATTCCCAGGGCTGTTATTCTTTCATTTTCCTGCTTCAAAGAAGGTATTTTGCCCAAATCTGAAGCTTTTAGGATATACTTACAGAAGCAAACAAATATTAAAGGTAGGCTGATGATAACAAAGAAACTGCAGGCAAAAAATGGAAGGATGAAAAGATACAAGCTGGTGAAGATGTCTCCTGAAGTATCGGAATCTGAAAAACAGAAAATTAACATCACATTCTGCATACACTGCAATGGTCTTTGCAGGTTCCCTTATGCCTGTTGTGTATTTCATATGACAGCAAAAATGGGAGGTCCGGCAAGGAGGGCAAATCCATATCTGCAACTATATGTACCAGCCAAATGTACCTGGGTTTAGTTCTAGGCAGGTTCGGTGAACTTTGCTAAAATTTGAATGCCGAATCTGAATCCCATTAAAGTCAATGGGAGGTAAATCCTAGAAATCACTTATGACCATGTTTTAGGTTGGTAAGGCAAGGGACTGCCAATCTCCAGGAATCCAAAACTGCCCCTGCACAATTACAACTACAATCGGTAATTGGAGAGCAGTAGCTTTAGTAGTTACATGGTCAGTCTGGTGAAAAAAAAAAAGACACAAGTCCATCCAGTTCAACCCACAGAGGAAACAAAATAATAACACACAGATAGAAAACCTCCATATACACAATCCTATACCCACAGCTGATCCAGAGGAAGGCAAAAAAAATAATAAATCATGATCCAATTTGCTCCAGCGGGGGGAAGAAAATTCCTTCCTGATCCCCCAAGAGACAACTGGATATTCCCGGATCAACTTTACCTATAAATATTAGTATCCAGTTATATTCTGTGTATCTAAGAATCCAGGCATTTTTAAAACAATCTACTGATCTGGCCAGAACCAGCATTTGAGGGAGTCTATTCCACCCTTTAGAGGGACTGTCGGACCATTGGAGATAGAAGCTACCATATAATAACAGTCATCATTCTTTGGCAACAACAAGATTTGGTGGATGAATTTCAGTGGTGAATTGCTCTTTTTATCAATGTGATTCCTGTAATAAGCTACCCCTAGACTTTTTAAGATATTTCAGCAATACGGTCTAAGAATCTTCTTTTTGGGTTTCAGCCTCCTTTGGACTACATGCTGAAAAAAAGTGGTTCAGTCTGAAATTCTTGGTTCCCTGAAAGGGTCAACAAATGTTATGGGGAGTTAAGGAGTGACTGTATCACTGTCTATAGATTTTTTCTGATCAGCCTATTGGTTGAATAAGAATGAGCAGATTCCTCCATCCACACATGGATGTATGACTCTCCATCTACTCCTATTGCATTCAGACAGCTGCAGGTGGAAACACCATGCAGCCACTGATCGCCCAAAAATTTTCTGCCCAGCCCTCTTGATTTTCTAATTGAAGAATAATGGATGGGATTTTGGAGACAGGACCACCGTTGAAGCAAATTTCAACTCATTAGGAACTGGCCCAAATCCCCATATTGTTGGCCAGCTCTAAATTTCACAGTTAACACCTTTCTGTTGAGTTCTTTGAGAGTCTTCATACGAGTCAAAATAATGTCATCTAATCTACATCTTATAGGTAATGTATACTGTCTCCATTGATATAGTTACCCTCAAATATATGATGGCATTGGCTGGAGCTGTTTGGGCCATTGACCGGCGCCTAAACATAGAGGAACCAGAAATATATACAATTTTTATAACTTTGTCCTTATATTGATCCTTTCTCTGGTAATTTCTGAATATTTGTGGCTAAATTCAGCAAGAAAACTGTAGGGGTAAAGAGGTGCAAGGGATAGTTAGAGCAGTCAGAAGACTCTTCATAGCTTTGGAAACAGGAAGTCTCCTCTCCTTTCTCTAGTTTGGCATCTGCAAAGGTAAAAAGTAGCTTCACATAAAGCAGACAGTATGGAGTAGATGTACTGTATGAAGGATTTGCATAGCTATTTGTCCAGCAAAAGTGCTGGTACATTTATTCTGTGTGAATGGGGTGAAACTGAATGTTCGGAGGCCAGTTCTTCTACAGATTGAAGGTCATTCCTCAAGAAAAAATACTGGTTCTGAAAAATACCACATTAGGGCTGCTAGATGCAGTGGTGTCCCAAGAAAGGAGCGACCCGCACCGGGTGACACCTACTGCACGGGGTGACACTGGACCCGCTCCACGAAAAGGTAAGTTGTAAAGCAAGCTTACGATCCCCGTAGGATGGATCCGATCCATCTTGCGGGGATCCTCAGCTTTCTTTACGACTTACCTTTTCGTGGAGCGGGTCCAGTGTCACCCCGTGTAGCTTACATGCCGACGGATGTATGGGATCTGTGGATTAGGGAGCATAATGGATCGGACTTCGATCCATTATGCTTAATCCACAGATCGGAAACCATCCTGCGGTGATCGTCAGCATGCAATCTATATTGGGTGACACCGGACCAGCTCCATGAAAAGGTAAGTTGTAAAGAAAGCCGACGATCCCCGCAGGATGGATGGGATCTGCGGATTGGGGAGCATAATGGATCGGACTTCGATCCATTATGCTCAATCCACAGATCGGAAACCACCCTGCGGGGATCGTCAGCATGCAATCTATACAAGGTGACACCGGACCCGCTCCATGAAAAGGTAAGTTGTAAAGAAAGCCGACGATCCCCGCAGGATGGATCAGATCTGCGGATTGGGGAGCATAATGGATCGGAGTCCGATCCATTATGCTTAATCTGCAGATCTGATCCATCCTGCAGGGATTGTCGGAGAGGGTGTCACCAAGTGTTATCGCTCCGGGTGACACCAACCCTAGGGACGCCCCTGGCTAGATGGGCTGATGATCATAGGAAACACTTATATGCCATGATTGTCAGCTTCATCTAGTCATAATGCAGTATTTTCCCAAATCACTATCATTTTTATAAATGGATAACATTCGGCCTGTAGAGGAAATGGCCTGAGAGCATTCCACTTTGACTCATTGAATGCACCAGAATGAATGCACCAGAAGAAGTTCATTTGGACAAAAGGCTATGCAAATTATTTGATAAGTACTGTACACCCCTATGTGTCAAATAGCATATTAAAGTATTGGTTTTTACTCAAATAATCACAGAACACTAAGGGGAGGGGGGTGATTGTACAAGAGGGGCTGTCATTAGTCACCTGTGTCCGGGGCAATATTCTGTCTAAGTCACCAGTCACACCGCTGTCGTTTATGTGCAATTTCAGGTGCGATTTCTGAAGGCTTGACTGCTACTTGTGAAGATTTTCAACAATTTCTTGCAATTTGCAGTGCGATTTCCATTATATTCTATATATGTGAAATCGAAACAAAAAAACTGCAGAAAAAGTAATACAAGAACTACTTTTGAAATCACGCTGCAGTAAATCGCAAATCTTAAGACACAGACATCCACTTTCATTAGATGCCATTTCAGGTGTGGTTTCAATTCCGAAATCACACCGGTATGACCGTGCACTATCATTCTCCCTAGTCCTGGGATTAATATGCAGATATCATCCCCAGTTGTTACCACAGTACTCTCAGACACCTCTGTTTAGTGTAATAGATACTTACCCATAGTGGAGTATGCACTCCATACAAGAAATGGGAATAATAGCTGTATGCACAGCAGTATCCAGAACCAACACTTCTTTGCTTTCTTCTTACACTTGGACCAAAATTGTTGATCTGGAAAACCAAAAATATTAAATTTAAGTGGATCACAACACATTGAGTGAACAGGAATTACTGTCCCCTAATCCTCCTATCATCTGTCAAGCAATAAAAACAGGGTACGTAGGAATTAGGTTTGGAGAAGATATAGTTTTATGAATCTTGTTTGTGAAATTTAGATGAATTCCTCAGCAAGTTAATTTTTCTATTCAACTCTGGCAAATTTTTAGGGCTGATAAGCAATCCATTATCAAAGCAAAAAGGTCAGGGAAGCCAGGCACTGCCATGGGGGCCATGATCCATATTATGGGTTGCTGCTTATTTTGTGAACCTGCCACGTTTTTGTGTAAAAGTTTGTGATGCTCTAACCCAGGGTTTCTCAACTAGGGTTCCTCCAGAGGTTGCTAGGGGCTCCTTGAGCATTGAGCAATTTTTGCCTCTCAGATAAGTTCCCACTGACATCATTGATCTTTTTAGCAATCCGTAAGGGGGCAATTCTTCTCAATGACTAAAAGTGTAAGGAGCATTCTTACCTCTGACTATCACACTAATGTATCACGAGTTGTAGATATAGCCATTTCTAGTGGGGTTTCTCGGAGACCGTATAGATATGTCAAAGGTCCCTCTACGTTGAAAAGGTTGAGAAAGGCTGCTCTAACCCAACCAACCTCTAAGATGTACTGTGAACCAACAGCAGCAGAACAACCTAACCTCATCCCCAACAACAAGTACTGGATCCAGGGCGGACTGACCATTTGGAAACTTGGCACTGCCCAAGGGCCCGGGGTAAGTAGGGGGCCCCATGAGATGCCCCTGGTACCTTTTTCATAGGCTTTTGTGAGTTTGGGCAAGGACACAGGGGCCCCATGATCCCCTATTGCCCGGGGGCCCCATGAGTTGTCAGTTCGCCCCTGACTGGATCCCATTTGCAGCAGGATATTTTTTTCTTGTTCAAACTTTTTATTGGTATTATAACATAGGAGGAAAAACATTAACAGTAGGCAATAGACATTATATTGACAGTAAGGTGCGGGGGAAAGTACATTCAGTGTCAATTGCATTATATATTAAGGGAGAGTCAATAAAACAAAGCAGTACAACCTGTGATGCCAAGTAAGTAAAAAATTCTTATCAAAGGGTAGTGGCGTATCACATAGACATTAAACGATGGGGATGAGGACTCTCCAGGGCTGCGTGGGGAGTTAGGGGTGAACAGAGGGGGACTGAGGGGGGGGGTGAGAGAGGGGTGACGGAAAGGACTCCATGGGTGGAAGGGAAAGAGGTAGTGGTTTGTGTGTTCGGTTCGCAGTGGTGCCAGACTAATGCTGAGAATGCACGGTTTGCACATCAGGGAAGAAGAAGCGATTCATCGAAGTTCTGCGGGAGGAAGCCTTCCACCCAAGGATTCCAGACTTTTAGGAACTTAGGAATTGTGTCAAGGATTGTGGCTTCCACCTTTGCATGCATCATGGCTTGCGTTACTCTAGTTGTCAGGGCTCCAGGGTATGACCAGAGGTATGTGACTGACGCAGGGAAACGCAGGCTTCCGATATGTTATAAACAATATAATTTATTAAAGACTAACAATACAAAACGCAGTGCAATACTAAAACATAACACAGTGCAAACAAACCAAACCACCCACCCACAGATAACAATATATATAAAGCAAGCGTCGTCAGACAGGCCGGGTCAATACCAATCGGGCAGGTAGGTACAGGGGGAGCAAGCGGAGAATGGTCGGGGTCACAAGCCAGGTTCAGCAGGTAGCGGGCCCCCAGGCGGAGCGACAGGCATCGGGCCCCCAGGCGGGGCGACAGGCATCGGGCCCCCAGGCGGAGCGGCGGGCCCCCAGGCGGAGCGACAGGCGCCGGGCCCCCAGGCGGAGCGACAGGCGCCGGGCCCGCAGGCGGGGCGACAGGCATCGGGCCCCCAGGCGGGGCGACAGGCATCGGGCCCCCAGGAGGGGCGACAGGCATCGGGCCCCCAGGAGGGGCGACAGGCATCGGGCCCCCAGGAGGGGCGTCAGGCGCTGGGCCCCCAGGCGGGGCGACAGGCATCGGGCCCCCAGGCGGAGCAGCGGGCGCCCGGCCCCTAGGAGGAGCGACAGGTCTCGGGCCCCCAGGCGGAGCGGCGGGCGCCGGACCCCCAGGCGGAGCGACAGGTCTCGGACCCCCAGGCGGAGCGACAGGTCTCAGACCCCCAGGCGGAGCGACAGGTCTCGGACCCCTAGGCGGAGCGACAGGTCTCGGGCCCCCAGGCGGAGCGGCGGGCGCCGGACCCCCAGGCGGAGCGACAGGTCTCAGGCCCCCAGGCGGAGCGGCGGGCGCCGGACCCCCAGGCGGAGCGGCGGGCCCCGAGTCACCAGGCACGACAGTGGGCTCCAAGTCAACTGGCATGACCGCTGGCACTGGGTCAGACATTGGATCATCGGGCTGGACAGCGGGCATCGGGTCACCAGGCATCAGGTCATTTAGCTCGACAGCGGGCACCGCGTCATCTGGCAAGGCAGTGGGCTCCGAGTCAACTGGCATGACCGCGGGCACTGGGTCAAACATTGGATCGTCTGGCTGGACAGCGGGCATCGGGTCACCAGGCATCAGGTCATTTGGCTCGACAGCGGGCACCGCGTCATCTGGCAAGGCAGTGGGCACCAAGTCACCAGGCACGACAGTGGGCTCTGAGTCAATTGGCACGACAGCGGGCACCGGGTCATCAGGTACCGGATTGTCTGGCTCGACAGCGGGCCCCCAGGCGGGGTGACAGGCATCGGGCCCCCAGGCGGAGCGGCGGGCATCGGGCCCCCAGGAGGGGCGACAGGCATCGGGCCCCCAGGAGGGGCGACAGGCATCGGGCCCCCAGGAGGGGCGACAGGCGCTGGGCCCCCAGGCGGGGCGACAGGCATCGGGCCCCCAGGCGGGGCGACAGGCATCGGGCCCCCAGGCAGAGCAGCGGGCGCCCGGCCCCTAGGAGGAGCGACAGGTCTCGGGCCCCCAGGCGGAGCGGCGGGCGCCGGAACCCCAGGCGGAGCGACAGGTCTCGGACCCCCAGGCGGAGCGACAGGTCTCGGACCCCCAGGCGGAGCGACAGGTCTCGGACCCCTAGGCGGAGCGACAGGTCTCGGGCCCCCAGGCGGAGCGGCGGGCGCCGGACCCCCAGGCGGAGCGACAGGTCTCGGACCCCCAGGCGGAGCGGCGGGCGCCGGACCCCCAGGCGGAGCGGCGGGCCCCGAGTCACCAGGCACGACAGTGGGCTCCAAGTCAACTGGCATGACCGCTGGCACTGGGTCAGACATTGGATCATCGGGCTGGACAGCGGGCATCGGGTCACCAGGCATCAGGTCATTTAGCTCGACAGCGGGCACCGCGTCATCTGGCAAGGCAGTGGGCTCCGAGTCAACTGGCATGACCGCGGGCACTGGGTCAAACATTGGATCGTCTGGCTGGACAGCGGGCATCGGGTCACCAGGCATCAGGTCATTTGGCTCGACAGCGGGCACCGCGTCATCTGGCAAGGCAGTGGGCACCAAGTCACCAGGCACGACAGTGGGCTCTGAGTCAATTGGCACGACAGCAGGCACCGGGTCATCAGGTACCGGATTGTCTGGCTCGACAGCGGGCATCGGATCACCAGATATGACAGCGGGCACTGGGTCACCAGGCATCAGGTCATTTGGCTTGCCAGCGGGCACCGCGTCATCTGGCAAGGCAGTGGGCACTGAGTCACCAGGCACGACAGCGGGCTCTGAGTCAATTGGCACGACAGCGGGCACCGGATCAGGTACCGGATCGTCTGGCAAGACTGCGGGCACCGAGTCGTCTGGTGAGACTGCGGGCACCGAGTCAACTGGCGGAACAGCGGGCTTCGAGTCAACTGGCGGAACAGCGGGCACAGAGTCGTCTGGCAAGACTGCGGGCACCGAGTCGACTGGCGGAACAGCGGGCACCGAGTCGACTGGTGGAACAGCGGGCTTCGAGTCACCAGGCATCATAGGATCATCAGGCTGGATCAGTTCATCAGGCTGGGTACAGGCATCCGGCTGGGTACAGGCATCCGGCTGGGTACAGGCATCCGGCTGCGTACAGGCATCAGGCTGAAGTGCGGGTGCCGAGGCACCAGGCTGAACCACGGAAGGCAGGTTCTCAGACGGCAGGCTGACCGGTTTGGATACTGGCAGGATGGTACTGGTTGGAAAGAATTTTCGCTTTTTTCTGGTTTTGACTACTGGAGCACTGCAAGTAAACGCAGGTCTGCAAACGAATGGAGCAGCTGGAGACAGAGAAGAGCTGGAGGATGGAACAGAGGAAGGAGCAGTTGCTACAGAGGACTTCTTTACAGGGTTAAAGGCAGGATAGGTGCAGCGAGTGGGAACAGGGGACTGACATGCGGTAGGTAGCAGAGTATACTGGGCTGGAGCTGGGGCTGCTGTTGGGAATACAGGAATAGAGCTTTGAGGAAATAGATTAGAAGCAGGACTGGGTCTTTGTAAGCTGACTGAGGCTGGGTGTAACAAGTCTGTCCATGTCTGCAGTATGGGTTGAACAAAGCTGAGCTTACACAAAGCCTGTCTGACCAAAGACTGCACTGCGTTTATACAATCTCTTAGTATCTGTGGTGAACATGTGGAATAACGCTCCAGAAAGTAACCCACATCATCCTCTAATAACCACACCAGGGACTCTACCTGGTCGGCACTAAATGGCGGCAAAAATTCATCCCTGCATTCGGGGGAACCAGATGAAGCCAACTCCGCACAAACCTGAATCAATGGCTGCACCTCAGATAATTCTGTGCCCTGATCTACTAGAACATGAGCGAGCCGTATACATTCTAGCAGTTCATCCCGGGGATACTCCTTCAGAGTCTGATAAGCATAGTCTCTGTCATCAAACACTAGCAGATATAAATACACAACCTCATCAAGATCCATCCTTCCCATCAACAAACCAAGATGGCTTCCCTGTGCAGCCACTTCTGGTCAGGACTTGGCCTTGGTGTAATGTCAGGGCTCCCGGGTATGACCAGAGGTGTGTGACTGACGCAGGGAAACGCAGGCTTCCGATATGTTATAAACAATATAATTTATTAAAGACTAACAATACAAACATAAACGCAGTGCAATACTAAAACATAACACAGTGCAAACAAACCAAACCAACCACCCACAGATAACAATATATATATAAAGCAAGCGTCGTCAGGCAGGCCGGGTCAATACCAATCGGGCAGGTAGGTACATGGGGAGCAAGCGGAGAATGGTCGGGGTCATAAGCCAGGTTCAGCAGGTAGCGGGCAGCGTGGTACAGAGGGTCAGGCAGAGGGATGGTCAGGAACGAGCCGGGGTCAGAGCAGGAGAGGGTCAGCGTAATCAGAACAGGCAGAGTTTGGCAACAAGGAAACGTACTAGCAGGAACACAGGAACAGGAACAAGAATGCAGGAATACAAGATACAGGGCCCAGGAAAAACACACACACCAAGGCAGAGTCTGCAGGTCTGGCCATCCCTTAAATACACCAGTAATCAGCCTCAGGTGTATTGGCTGACTGCAGGGTTGAGTCTCTGATTGCTGGGAGCACCCGCTGGCCAGCCCTGGTACTGCAGCCCATAAGGCAGGTGAGTTTCACCATTGCTGGCCAGTCCATTCCTGACACTAGTTTTAACCGCAGCAATGCTTAAAGTGGGGGATTTCCAGGATTTTGCCATAACCAGCTTGGCTGCGGTGGTAATTTGTAGGATGAGTTTGAATTGTGACGTAGTTACGCCAGGAGGGCGTAGATTGAGAAGTGCTATTGTAGGGGAAGGGTGAAGCGGGGCTGCACTAATTTTGGTGATCATGTTAAAGACGTCTGTCCAGAATGTTTGGGCTATTGGGCAGTCCCACCATATGTGATAATGCGTTCCCGGGTCTACACAGCCTCTAAAGCAGTTAGGGGAGTAATTGGGGGTGTACTTAGCGATTCTCGCCGGAACCAAATACAATCGTGTTAGAACTTTATAGTTGGTTTCCAGGGCTACAATATTCTGTGAAGAAGTTTTTGTGTTGGCCCATATGTGGTCCCAGTCGGACGGGTCTAATTGTTGGTTTAGGTCTGTTTCCCATCTGTTGGTATATGGAGGGGGGGATGTGGTGGCCGAAGTTGTGAGTATGGCATACAGGCATGAAATGAGGCCGCGTCTATGGGGGTCTTTATGGCAGGCCCGCTCAAAGGGGGACATGGTATTAGTTTGGGTAGGTATTGCAGAGTAGGGGCCATAAAAGTGTTGTAATTGTAAATACCTGAATATTTCAGATGCTGGGAGGTCGTGTGTTTCTTGTAATGAGGTGAAGGATTTGAACTTGTTCCTCTGTAGAAAATGATGGGTGCGGAGAAGGTTTGCAGAGGTCCATATTTTAAATGAGGTTGGCGATGACCATGCTGGGGGAAAGGCTGGGTTCTTGAGATATGAAAGTAAAGGGTTATGTGGCGATTGGAGAAGATAACGAGTCTTCAGTTTATCCCACAATGATAGAAAGTGGGAAGTGATGGGATTCGTTATTGAGCGGCGGTCGATTGGTCTTAGCCAAAGTAAATTAGCCGTGGAGAGGGGGTCGCATGCTATAGATTCAAGAACAACCCATTGGGGAATTTCATAGGTTACATGGTATTTTGGCAACTGAGCTAGATGTGCCGCCTGGTAATATTTACTGACATCAGGAAGACCAAGACCGCCGCTTAGCTTGGTACGGTAAAGGGTAGAACGGGGTATACGGGGGCAGACAGAGCCCCATACGTAGGAGGAAATGCGGCGCTGTAATATACGAAGATAATGGGAGGGTACTGGAATTGGGAGTACTCTAAATAAATGTAAGATTTTTGGGAGGATGGACATCTTTATGACTGCTATTCTGCCTAGCCATGCTAGAGGTAAGGAGGACCATTTAGTCATAAGAGCAGTGAGATGAGTTAGCATGGGAGTATAGTTAGCTGCATAAAGGTCTGATAGATTGGGTGTCAGTTTGATTCCCAAAAAAGGAATATGGTGCTGTGACCAAGAAAATGGGAGGATCTGTTTCAGGTAGGCTAGCTCCGTAGGGGGGAGGGAAATATTAAGTGCCATAGACTTGTGAGAGTTTATTACAAGGCCAGAGAGTGAGCCAAACCTCTCGAGAAGCCGGGGAAGAGAGGGAGAAGAAGTTAAGGGAGAAGTAAGAAAAACTAGAACGTCATCAGCAAAGAGGCATAATTTGTGATGAGACCCGCCTAAGTCAAGTCCCCGGACATCTGGATTAGCTCTAATTAGGAGGGCTAGTGGTTCTATGGCCAATGCAAAAAGTAGGGGGGAGAGGGGGCAGCCCTGCCTTGTACCACGGGAGATAGGAAAATGAGCAGATCTATGTCCAAGGTATCTATCTCTGGCCGAGGGCTCTTGATATAGTGAGAAAATCCAGGTTAAAAAATGAGGGCCAAAACCCCAACGGCGCAGAATATAGTGCAGATATGGCCACGATACCGTGTCAAACGCCTTCCGGATGTCCAAGGACAGGAAACAGGCAGGAAAGTTGCGAGATTTAGCAATATGTGCCAAGAGAGATGCGCGTCTGATGTTGTCTCCGGCTTGTCGAGTTGGGATAAAGCCCACTTGGTCATTGTGGATTAGAGAACCTATACACAAGTTAAGGCGCGTGGAGAGGATTTTAGCTAGCAGTTTTATGTCAATGTTAAGAAGAGAGATCGGCCTGTAGTTGGACCACTGTGTGTCGTCTGAATTGGGTTTCGGAATCATTGAGATGTTAGCTTGGACTGTTTCTAAATTGAAGGTATGGCCTGATAGTACAGCGTTTAAAGCATTAGTGAGAATGGGCGCTAGAAGGTGGGCAAATTTTTTGTAGTATGTGGCAGAAAAGCCGTCAGGTCCTGGACGCTTACGAAGCTTTAAATTTTTAATAGCGTTTAGGGTTTGGATTGGGGTGATGGGTTGTTCTAATGCAGCTAGGTGGTGTTCAGAGAGCGTCAGAAAGGAGATGGGTACCAGGAGGGTGTCAGCCTGGGTGGAGTCAAAGGGTGTGGAGTGGGAGTAAAGTCGCGAAAGATGTTTGTGAAAGATTTGTAGGATGTGTTCCGGGTTACTAGTGAGGCTGCCAGAAGAGGTGCGTAATCGAATAGGTCTAGTAATCTGATCAAGCCTTCGAAGCGAAAGAGCTAGAAAGGTGTTGGGTTTATTTGCTTTTGTATAGTATTTGTGCCAAGATCTGCGAAGTGAAAGCTCCGCCTTGTCAGTGAGAAAAAGGTCAAGAGCTAATCGAGCTTGCTCTAAAGCTTCACAATTAGCCGGCGTAGGGGTTGCTTGGAAGGCTTGATGGGATTGGTTGTAGGTTCATTCCAGAAAAAGACATTGCTGTCTTTTTGCTTTGTTTAAAAAGGAGGCTTTGCTAATACAGAAGCCTCGTATAACCGGTTTGTGTGCTTCCCAGATGAGAAATTTCAGGTGTTTGGTTTATGGATAGGTAGTCTTTAAGAGCGGCTTCGATTTCTGAGCTGTGGGTTGGGTTTGTTAGTAAGTTGTCGTTAAAGATCCAAGTTGGATCAGTAGAAGATGGGGCTAGAGAGGCCATGGAAGTAAATACAGCGCTATGATCTGACCAAGGGATTGGTAGTATTTCAGAGGTCAGGAGCCGGGGGGAGGAGCTGGCAGTTATGAGAACATGATCTATCCTAGAGAAAGACTTATGGGGGTGGGAGTAGAAAGTATATTGGTGCTGTATTGGGTTCAGTTCCCTCCAGGTGTCTATCATGGAGTGACACTGTAGTACGGCTTGAAGGGTTTGCCTGGAGGTAGGGAGGGGGGAAGGTTGAGGAGATTTGTCAAGAAAAGGATATAGGGTGCAGTTTGAGTCTCCACCACAAGCAAGGTAATCTGTTTGTATGCGATCTATTATCGAGAATAGGTGGAAGAGAAATGGCAAGGGGCCTTGGTTCGGAGCATAGTATGAAACTATGGTGACGTCTGTGTCTAGGAGTTGTCCTGTTAGTAGGAGATATCGACCCTCTGGGTCTCTGATTTCCCTGCAAAGTGTGAAGGGTGTGGTGCGATGGAAAGCGATTAGTACCCCTCTACATTTAGTCGTAGCTGAGGCTGTGTAGACCTGTGGGTAACGGGGGCCAAAAAACTTAGGAGTAGATTTGGGAGTATAGTGTGTTTCTTGCAGGCAGACCACATGGGCCTTAAATGATGCAAAAGCACTGAAGGCTTTGTTGCGTTTCTGCGGTGTGTTGAGGCCCTGAACGTTCAGGGATAGAATGTTTAACGGGCCCATAGGGAGAGTGTAAGGTGAATTAAATGATAAAGTATAACCTGTTTGGGGAGAGTTTGGCAGTCACTGTGTAGGATAGCCTGGTGGTATAGGAGATTGGGTAAGATCATGGAGTCATATGAAAGGGAGGATGGGGGAGTATGACTAGGGAAGGGTATCAGTAAAAGGGTATAAGGGGCCATTCTAGGCCGAAGAAGTGGTCCCCGGGTACACCCAGAATCAGGGTGATCCGAGGAACGGTGGTAGCCCAGGTGCTGTTAAATAAACAACAGCACAAGGGCTAGTGGAGAGTGCACAGATACGCGGGCCGTGGGGATGACAGCATTTAAATAAATATACAGCAAAGAGATCCCGGGGAAAAACAAGTAGTAAATATATTCCCAGACAATGCGGGGGTCCTGAGCTCGGACGGCATCGGTCATGGTGATGGACCAATAAAAAGGGAGAGTGACGGCATCCTATGCCACCAAAGCTGGGGTCCCCAAGTACAACCTTAGATATAATCTAGGTAAAACAATATAAAAAAGAAAAAACAAAAACTTTGTATACTATTCAACAGGCTCTCAAGAATGTAGAAGAGACAAAAAGTTAATTCAATCGTCCGCTGACGGGAAAAGCCAAGAGATAAGAGCTTTCCAAAAATGAGAGCTTGCGTAGGGGTACACAGCGTTTGCATCAGAGCGTGAGGCAGGGAAAATAAGAACCCTGGGTGGCGTCTTCAACGCTAGCTAAAAGATACATAACCTGGTGTGTGTGGTAAAGTAAAAGTTGAAGGACGCGGTTCAGTCCATGGTATCTTGTGGGGAAGTGCCTGGTGAGGAAAAACGCCCTCGTTTGTGGATACTGAGCTGACCATCGGTGGAGCATGAGGGATAAGATTTCCGCGGTGAGCAGGATGCAGATCTCCGCTTGGAGCTCTCTGAAGATGTTGTTGGAGAGTGTAGCTGAAGTTTCCGCAGGGTATCCAGCAGGTCTTCGGGAGTTTTGCAGGTGTAGTCCTGAGTTTGATATCGGAACCGTACGGCGAAGGGGAAGCTCCATTTGTATGATATGGCGTGTTGTTGGAGTGTTTGCAGATGGGGTTTCATAGCCCTGCGTTTAGTGATGGTTGTAGGTCAGAGGTCCTGAAATAGCTGGTAGATATGGCCTTGAAATTGTAAAGATTCCGCGTTGCGGGCCACTTGTAGGAGTTGCTCTTTGGTGCGGTAAAAGTGGAGTTTGGCTATGATGTCACGCGGTTTGCCATCAGGGCGCCGTGTGGCTAATGCCCTATGAACCCTATCCATTTCTAGCCGCTCGATTGGAATGGCAGGGGCGAGCTCTTGAAATAGCGCCGTAATGGTTGAATGGATATCGATGATCGACTCTGGGAGGCCACGGATTCGTATGTTTGAGCGTCTTGCCCTATTTTCAAAGTCCTCCAGGTGTGTGTGCAGCGTTGCATTTTCGTCACGTAAGAGGTCGAGGTCATCGGTTTGTGTCTGTAATGAGGCTTCAAGATCGTCTACTCTCAGCTCTAGGTCAGCAGTGCGCTGCCCCAAATCGCGGATTTCTCTAGACAGTGTAGCGGTAATACGGTCAGAGGTTTGCTGCAATGCTTTATGTAGCATCTGCTCAAAGCATGTAAGGAGGTCAGGGGGTGTAAGGTCAGGCGCTGAAGTGAGAGCTGGGGTGTCTGGGTCAATATCAGACTCACCCTCTGATGCACTGGGACGACTGGGCTGTGTATCCTGCAGGGTGTCATATGAATTTGCAGCCTGCTTGTTGCTACGTGCTGGGGCGGCGGCCATCTTGGAGGAGGCCTTTGCAAGTGCCTCCTTAATATTTTTATGTTGCGGCGGGGCTTGGTGGCGGGGTGCTCCCCTGACCATCTTATTTCCAGAGAGGGGGGTTGCCACTGTGGTCGGAGCCCCCCCGCTTTGCCCTGCGGCGTTGTATGGGCACAGATCAGAAGGTGGTGGGCGGGCCTCTGCTCCGTTCACCGTGGAGACAGGGCCGCAGCTCCCTGCTTGCCGCCAATCGAGCCGGGACGTGTCTGAACAGGGTTGCCGTGGAGACGGATGTCTCACGGTGCCTCCTGCGTGGTTGGGCCGGCTGAGATCCACGGACGGACTGCTGTGTCACCCGACGGGGAGACGGAGCTCTACCTTGGCATGTCTGTCCTGCCGGCCGCGCATGCGCACTCCTCAGCAGGATATTTTTTTATTGAATCAGTAAGAGGTCCAAAGACCCCTTATACCAGAATAGCAGAGCGTCGGTTACTAACCATGCTCAGATGCTCAACTCCTTTTCCCACAAGTTTGTAGATTACACCCACAGCAGATAAGTTCCTCAGCAGCTCATTGGGTCCACCCACGATGGGACAGAGATAGCTAGACAAGCTATCTGTATCCAGGTGAGTGGCCCTGCACTGTCAGAACTAGGCGTGTGGGCAGCCTAATAGCTTTGCACTTCTCTGAAAGATTCAGCTGCTGTAGGCAGCACTTCCCCAATTGGCACCACAGCACTCTATTTCCAGTGAGGTGTTTCCCTATGTTCTTGGTCCTGGGATCCCTCCAGCTGTTTCCCAGTGTTACCACAACCCTTAGACTTCACTTAGAGGGATGCCGTTCATGCAAGAAGCTGTTTGTGTTCTGAACTGATTAGTATTTCTCAGGTTGACTCTCCGTTATTATAGAGTCTTATAGAGAGCTGAACCTAAAAATTTGAGTTGAGCTTTAATGATGCTCTTGAATTGAGCTCTTTCCTGGCTCTCCTCCTACTATATCCCAACGCTCCTTCAGCGTTACCTATAATGCTACCACCTCCCCCTCTCTCCCCCTCTCTGTTGGGGTCCCCCAAGGCTCGGTCCTCGGACCCCTTCTCTTCTCCATCTACACCTCCTCCCTCGGCAAACTGATACAATCCCACGGCTTCAACTATCACCTCTACGCAGATGACACACAAATTTACCTCTCCACCCCTCACCTCACCCCTTCAGTCTCCACCCGTATCACCCACCTGCTGAACGACATATCAAACTGGATGTCGCTCCATTTCCTCAAACTGAACCTTTCCAAAACCAAGCTCCTGATTTTCCCTCCAGCCCGCGCCCCCCCCCCTCCATTGTGACCAACAACACCACCATCAGCCCCACCCCGCAAGCCAAAGTCCTAGGTGTCACTCTAGACTCAAACCTGTCTTTCCAGCCCCATGTCCAATCATTTGCAAACTCATGCAGACTCCACCTCCGCAACATCTCCAAAATACGTACGTTCCTAACCCCAGACACTACTAAACTACTCGTTCACTCCCTTATTATCTCACGTCTGGACTACTGCAACTCCCTCCTCACCAGCCTACCTCATCACAGACTATCCCCGCTTCAGTCTATCCTGAACGCAGCGGCCAGACTCATCCACCTTACCATGCGCTCCTCTTCTGCCACCCCCCTCTGTCATTTCCTCCACTGGCTCCCGATCTCCCAACGCATTAAATTCAAACTACTAACACGGACATACAAAGCCATTCACAACGCTGCCCCAAACTACCTCACCGACGTGATACCCAAATAACACCCAACCCGTAATCTTCGCTCCTCACAAGACCTCCTACTTTCTAGCTCCCTGGTCTCCACCTCCCATGCCCGACTGCAGGACTTCTCCAGGACTTCCCCCATCCTCTGGAACTCACTACCCCAGTCCATCAGACTGTCACCTACCCTCCTCACCTTTAGGCGCACCCTGAAAACCCATCTCTTCAGGGAAGCCTACCCCACCCTCACCTAACAGCCGATCTCGTCCACTCCTCCTACCACTCCATCCCCCACAGCCACTTCCTCCTGTACCACTATCCCCTCCCTCCTAGATTGTAAGCTCGAAAGAGCAGGGCCCTCGAACCCCTCGTGTATTGTTTTGTTACTGTATTGTCTCATGTTCTGTCCCCCGCTATAATGTACAGCGCTGAGCAAACCTTTCTGGCGCTATATAAATACTGCATAATAATAATAATAATTGCAGTGTAGGTATGCATGTTCCATACATGGTTGGTACCTATGGAAGCTGAAACTCACTTTACTGCCACTACAATGACATCCTATTTCCAGAAGGTGCTTCCTCAGCATGGGCGCTGTGCATGGAACACTTTAAATATTCTCAAGGAACACATTGTTCTTTTAATGGATTATTATTATTATACAGGATTTATATAGCACCAACAGTTTGCTCAGCGCTTTAAAATATAATGGGAGCAGGGGTGAACTGACCATTTGAAAACTTGGGCACTGCCCGAGGGCCCAGGGACAGTAGGGGGCCCCATGTGATGCCCCTGGTACCTTTTTCATAGGCTTTTTTGAGTTTGGGCAAGGACACAGGGGCCTCATGATCCCCTATTGCCCGGGGGCCCCGTGAGTTGTCAGTTCGCCCCTGAATGGGAGACAATACAGCAACAATACAGTTCAATACAAGAGGGATAGGAGGGCCCTGCTCCTCGGAGCTTACAATCTAGGAGGGAGGGGCTAGTGGTACAAAAAGTAGTAACTGTGGGGGATGGACTGGTAGGAAGAGTAGAAGATTTCATTATTAGCTGAGGGCAGGATAGGCTTCCCTGAAGAGACGGGTTTTCAGAGATCACCTAAAAGTGAGCAGAGTAGGCGATAGTCTGATAAATTGGGGTAGAGAATTCCAGAGGATGGGGGAAGCTCTGGAGAAGTCCTGGAGATGAGCATGGGAGAAGGAGACAAGGGAGCTAGAGAGCAGGAAGTTGTGAGAGGAGCGGAGAGGACGGTTTGGATGATATTTGGAGACAAGATCAGTGATGTAATTTGGGGCAGAGTTATAAATGGCTTTATATGTGATTGTTAATGTTTTGAATTGCATCCGTTGGGCAATGGGAAGCCAGTGGAGGGATTGGCAGAGAGGGATGGAGGACACTGAGTGGAGGCCAGTGGAGGGATTGGCAAAAAGGGGTGGCAGATACAGAATGGTTAGTAAGGTGGATAAGTCTGGCAGCAGCATTCAGGATAGACTGAAGAAGGGATAGCCTGGGATGAGGTCAGCCAATGAGGAGGGAGTTACAATAGTCAAAGCGAGAGATAACTAGGGAGTGATAAGTTGCCTAGTGGTTTCTGAGGTTAAGAACGACCGTAACTTGGAGATGTTGCAGAGGTGAAGTTTACAAGATTTAGACAGCGATTGGATTTGGGGCTGAAAGGACAGATGGGAGTCTAGGATAACACCTAGTACCCTGGCATGAGGGGAGGTACTGATGATTGTGTTATTGATCTTGATGGAGAAGTCAGGGGGGGGGGGGCACGGGCTGGTGGGAATACTAAGTGCTCAGTTTTGGAAAGATTGAGTTTGAGGAAGTGGAGTGACATCCATGCCGATATGTCGCTTAGTAGGTTAGTAATGCGAGAGGAGACTGAAGGGGTGAGGTGAGGGGTAGAAAGATAGATTTGTGTGTCATCAGAATAGAGATGGTACTTAAAACCGTGGGAGTTTATCAAGTGACCAAGGGAGGAGGTGCAGACGGAGAAGAGAAGGGGTCCAAGGATGGAACCTTGAGGGACCCCTACAGAAAGAGGGAGTGGAGAAGAGGAGTCAGAGTTATAGGTAACACTGAAGGAGCGCTGCGATAGGTAGGAGGAGAACCAGGAGAGAGCAGAGTCTCGGAGGCCAAGAGAGTGGAGTTTTTTGAGGAGGAGGGGATGGTCAACCGTATCAAAAGCCGCAGAGAGGTCAAGTAGTAAGAGTATGGAGTAGTGGCCATTGGTTTTAGCTGTTAGTAGATCATTAGTGAGTTTTAGTAGGGCAGTTTCAGTGGAGTAGAGTGAGCGAAAGCCAGACTGTAAAGGGTCAAGTGGTTGTTGTTGGTGAGGTGGGAGCTCAGGCGATTGTAGACTAAGCGTTCTAGGAGTTTAGAGGTAAATGGCATCAGGGAGATGAATCTTAAGTTGTTCAGGTTGGTGGGGTCCAGGGAGGGATTTTTAAGTATGGGAGTGATGTGCGCATGCTTTAGAGGAGAGGGGAAGGCACCGTTAGAGAGGGAGAGATTGAAGATGTGAGTGAGGGAGCATAGGATGGAAGAAGTGGGTGACCGTAGTAGTTGTGAGGGGACAGGATCCAGGGGGCAGGTAGTGAGACGGGCTTCTGAGAAAACCTTAGTGACCTCTTCGGTAGTAGCTAGTCAAAAGACAAAAGTGTTTTGGGGTGGAGCAGAGGGGTAAAGAACTGAGATTTTGGGAACGCAGGATAGTAATATGAAAAGGAGGAGTAGAGGGAACATATTACAAAGGTACACGGAGTGGGACTCAGACTTTTAGGAGATGTTTCCCAGGGTGTTTGCTTGCAGTCCATCCAGCGCGCAGTAGAGTTTCTTGTTGTTGTATCTTCCTGCTGCTTGAGTTATCCTGCTTTAGTTGAACTACTGTGTTCAACTGCATCTCCGCAGCACTCCAACAAAAACTGCACTCACACAGAAAACTGAACCCCATCTGTGACTCTGCCCCCCCCCCATGAGCTGATCTAAATTTATAGTGAGATGGTCAGATGAGCACTCTTCTCCGCCCCAATTAGGAACTGATAAGGATCACATGAATTGGGGGGGTTGTTTCTCAAACACAGACCAGACACAGGCCACAGTCATAAAAAGAAGTGCAACAAGAGGTGAGAACTAATCAACAGACAAACATATATACACTATTTGTTCTGAGATTTGCAGAAAGAATATGCATTGTTGAGGTTGCAGTTTAGAGTGGAGAAAGCAGATGAGAGCAGGACTTTACCCAGAGATAGCAGGAGTCTATGCGTTGTTGAGGTTGCAGTTTAAAATGGAGAAAGCAGATGAGAGCAGCAATTTACCTGTGAAAAAGCAGGGAAGCCATGATTAGGGAGCTGTGTTCAACTGCGTCTCCGCACTCCAACAAATACTGCACTCACACAGAAAACTGAACCCCATCTGTGACTCTGCCCCCTCCGATGAGGTGGAGATCATGACATCTGCCTCTCCACCTTGTCCAATCAGAGAATACTTTGCATTCATTATGACCTATCAGAAGAGATTGCTCACCAAATTACTGCCTTACACTACGACCATGTTCTTGGCTTGGGCACAGAAAAGATTATCTGCAGAGCTTAACAGATCCAAGTCTTCATCAAGAAATCCTAAAATAGCTACTTGATTGACCAATAAATCATAAAACTAAGACATCAGTTTATAAATATAATTACTTTAATCTTGATTTTTTTAAAAACGTGAATTGGATAAAGTTTTTCTTTTATGGACTCTTTTTTTTTAATTGCTTCTAACTTACTTTAGTGCACAACTTCCTTTTTTGTTCTCCTCCCGCGCCTAATGCATCATCGGCTTTAAGCTAACCATACACTATGTGAAAAATCAATCAAACTCGTTTTCAAATAACGAACTCTCGGTTGTGAGAGCAAACAATAGTGCCATGTAATGACCATATTTCGATCGATAAATTGTTCAATGGACATAAATGTTTTGTCACATACAGTCATGGCCGAAATTGTTGGCACCCTTGATATTTTTCCTGAAAATCAAGTATTTCACACAAAAAAGGTATTGCATTAACACATGTTTTGCTATACACATGTTTATTCCCTTTGTATGTATTGGAACAAATATAAAACAGAGGCAGAAAAGCAAATATGACATAATGTCACACAAAACCCCAAAAATGGGCTGGACAAAAGTATTGGCACCCTTAACTTAATATTTGGTTGCACACCCTTTGGAAAACATAACTGAAATCAGTCGCTTCCTATAACCATCAATAAGCTTCTGACACCTCTCACCCGGAATTTTGGACCACTCTTCCTTTGCAAACAGCTCCAGGTCTCTCTTATTGGAAGGACACCTTTTCCCAACAGCAATTTTAAGATCTCTCCACAGGTGTTCAATGGGATTTAGATCTGGGCTCATTGCTGGCCACTTCAGAACTCTCCAGCGCTTCTTTGCCATCCATTTCTGAGTGCTTTTTGACGTATGTTTGGGGTCATTGTCCTGCTGGAAGACCCAGGATCTTGGACGCAAACCCAGCTTTCTGACACTGGGCCCTACAGTGCGACCCAAAATCCTTTGGTAATCCTCAGATTTCATGATGCCTTGCACACAGTCAAGGCACCCAGTGCCAGAGGCAGCAAAACAACCCCAAAACATCATTGAACCTCCACCATATTTTACCGTAGGTACTGTGTTTTGTTCTTTGTAGGCCTCATTCCGTTTTCGGTAAACAGTAGAATGATGTGCTTTACCGAAAAGCTCTATCTTGGTCTCATCTGTCCACAAGACATTTTCCCAGAAGGCTTTTGGCTTACTCAAGTACATTTTGGCAAACTGTAGTCTTGCTTTTTTATGTCTCTGTGTCAGCAGTGGGGTCCTCCTGGGTCTCCTGCCATAGCGTTTCATTTCATTTAAATGTCGACGGATAGTTCGCGCTGACACTGATGCTCCCTGAGCCTGCAGGACAGCTTGAATGTCTTTGGAACATGTTTGGGGCTGCTTATCCACCATCCGGACTATTCTGCGTTGCAATCTTTCATCAATTTTCCTCATCCGTCCACGACCAGGGAGATTAGCTACAGTGCCATGGGTTGCAAACTTCTTGATAATGTTGCGCACTGTGGACAAAGGCAAATCTAGTTCTCTGGAGATGGACTTGTAACCTTGAGATTGTTGATATTTTGCCACAATTTTGGTTCTCAGGTCCTCAGACAGTTCTCGTCTCCTCTTTCTGTTGTCCATGCTTAGTGTGGCACAGACAGACACACAATGCAAAGGTTAAGTGAACGTCTCTCCTTTTTATCTGCTTTCAGGTGTGATTTCTATATTGCCCACACCTGTTACTTGCCCCAGGTGAGTTTACAGGAGCATCACATGCTTGTAACATTCTTATTTATCCGCAGTTGTGAAAGGGTGCCAATACTTTTGTCCAGCCCATTTTTGGAGGTTTGTGTGACATTATGTCGAATTTGCTTTCTTTCCTCCCTTTTTTTGTTTTGTCCCAATACACACAAAGGGAATAAACATGTGTATAGCAAAACATGTGTTAATGCAATACGTTTCGTGAGAAATACATGATTTCCTGGAGAAATATCAAGGGTGCCAACAATTTCGGCCATGACTGTATGTGTTTCATGTACAGGAATGCAGACAACACAAGATGCTGGTGTGAGGAATCATGTTGTACAAGAGAACTACATCCAGGTCAGCATAGAACAGCAAACAGGAAGTATAAGGCAATGCAATATTACCATATGCAAGTAGGGTCACAGTATTTGCATAATAACTCTATAACATCTCCCTTTTTTGCATTCAATTCAAACCTTATAAACAATTAAACTAAAACAGATCCTGAACAGTCTTGAACATGGCATACTGTGTTACTGGTAGACACACTACAGATTGAGTCTATCTGGTGGTCTTGAAACTCGACCACTACGCAACACCACAGGGATTTTGCCTGGGGAAATCCGTTCAGCTCCAGAAGGTGTTGATAAGGAGCTACCCTCTTTCCTGGCTGGTGTGTTTGGCAAAGAAGAACTTGATGGGATATGTGGCTGCATTTTGTCATCCTCATTGTATCCCGATATGACAGCAGAGTTCTCTCTGCTTTGATTATATGGTCCAGTAGGACTCGGGGCATTGAGCCTCAGGAGGATCACGTGCAGGATGCTCATAGGCTTGTGTGGTGAATCGTTCTGCCTTTCGCAGGTCCACTCGATTGCGGCGGTAAAGACTGCCTTCTACATCCACAAGATATGATCGAGGAGCAACTCTCTGCACACAGGAACCTAGTCTCCAGCGACCGGTCCTGTCACCCGGAAGCGGCTTCATACGGATTGGCTCTCCAATGCTTAGTTCAGGTAAGTCTTTAGCAGACACATCGTATGACAGCTTGGCAATCTGTTTCCTCCGCTGCAGTTTCGCCGGGACACCTGTAACCACACAAGGATCAAGTAATATGTTTGCCACAGGCAATGAAGTCTTCAGTCTCCTAGACATCAAGCGCTGTGCAGGACTACTGTCCATGCCTTCAGATGGGGTGTTCCTCCAATGTAGAATGGCCTTCCACGGATCAGTACCATCAAACTTGGCCTTCTTACAAAGATTCTTCACTATCTTGACAGCCGATTCCGCTTTGCCATTTGCTTGCGGGTGCCTCGGGGATGAGGTAACATGCTCGAATCCCCAATCTTTAGAGAACCGTCTGAATTGCTCACATGCAAATTGAGGTCCATTATCCGAGATGACTCTATCCGGCTGGCCATAACGTGCAAACTGTGCTTTACAACGCTTGATGGTAGTATCAGCAGACAGGTCAGGAAGTAGCTCAATCTCCCAAAAGTCAGAATAGTGATCAACAATTAGTAGAAAATCCTGGCCAGCATAATTCAGCAAGTCCATGCTTACAATTTGCCAAGGCCGGGTGGGCAGCACATGCGACATCATAGGTTCTTTCTGTTGTGCCTGCGCATATTCATTGCATGCCGAGCAACAGCTAACAAAGTCTCTAATCTCGTTCTGCATGTTGGGCCAGTAGAGGGTATCACGTGCTTGCCTATAGCATGCTTCTCCACCAATGTGACTGGCATGAATACGAGTCAGCATCTCTGATCTTAAAGATTTAGGAATGATGACCCTTGGCCCCTTGTACAGTATACCATCCTGAATGGCGATTTCATCTCTGAAAGTCCTATATTCTCTCACAAGTAATGGCACTTCCAACTTGGAATCAGGCCAACCATTCAGAACAACATATTTAAGAGCCTGCAAACTCTCATCGGTTTCAGTGTGCTGTTTTATCTGAAGCAATCGTTGGTCCGTGACGTTTAAATAGTCTGAATGATTAATCTGTGACAGGACATCCAGGTCCCGTTGAACATTGCAAACTGTGTATTGTGCATACTCAGGTGTACCACCTGCTGCTGTAGCTCTGCTAAGAGTGTCACTAATGTACATTTCAGGACCAGGTTTATAGACAACATTTAGGCAATAGTTTTGTAATGTGAGCAACATGCTCTGTAGACGTTTGGGTGCACACAAAAGTGGTTTCTTGAAAATAGAAATCAGAGGTTTATGGTCAGTTTCTGCCGTGATCTCGTCGCGCCCATAGAGGTAGTGATGAAAGCGCTGGCAGGCAAACACTATACTCAGACACTCCTTTTCTATTTGTGCGTAGTTTTGTTCCGTAAGAGTCAGTGCCCTTGAAGCAAAAGCGATAGGCTGGCCAGCTTGCAATAGGCAACACCCAAGTCCAGTTTTGCTTGCATCACTTTGAATAGTTACAGGTTTTGTAACGTCATAGTACTTCAGGACAGGTGTGTTTGTGACCAAGCGTTTGATGTCCTGCACTGCATTATCATGCTTAGGAAGCCAATGCCAAACAGCGTCCTTGTCCAGAAGCCTTCTCAATGGCTCGCAGACCTCTGAGAGGTGTGGTAGGAATTTTGCTAGGTAGGTAACAAATCCAATGAAGCGTTGCAGGGATTTCACATTTGCTGGCTGTGGCATATCCAGTATGGCTCTGATTTTTTCTGGGTCAGCCTTCAAACCTTCCCAGGTTAGAATGTGTCCATGAAAGCAGACCTCTTTGACCTTGAATTGCAGTTTTTTCATGCCAAGTCTCAATTTTACCTGCCTACAACGATTCATCAGTTCCAGCAGTTTGCCATCATGATCTTGCTCTGCTTCCTCATCTGTGTCCCCACAGCCAACCGCAAGGATGTCATCAGCTATTGTTTCAATACCACCGAGTCCAGCCAATAGTTCATGTTGTTTACGTTGATACACCTCTGGTGCAACTGGTACTCCAAAAGGCAGTTTGAGCCATTTTTTCCTGCCCCACGGAGTCCAGAAGGTTGTCATGTAGCTACTTGCATCATCCAACTTACACTGTAAAAATGCATCCCGGGCATCAACAAGTGTGAACAGACGTGCCTTTGGCAGCTTGTACAAAACATCCTCGAGAGTTGGCATGATGTAGTGAGATCGTCTCAGTGCCATATTTAAGAATTTGGGATCTATGCATATTCGTAGCTTATTTGGCTTCCTTACAATCACCATGTTACTTATCCAGTCAGTTGGGTCACTCACTGGTGCCAAGTGTCCATTGGCCTCATACTGGTCAAGTTGTGCCTTGACTGCTTGTTTTAATGCCACCGGCACATTGCGTGGTGCACATTGGACTGGAGGGACACTCACATCAAGGTCGAAATGAACTTCCCCTGGTACAGATTCCACTGGCCCAGTAAACACATCACTAAATTCCTTTAGCAGCAGTTGTTTTGTCAAGGGCCCCTTGGATAGATTAATGGTCAGAGTTCCTCCTGCGCTATGAGAATGGAAGTATGCAACCTAGTCTAAAGCTGCCAACACTCAAAAACTGATACCAAAACAGCGTTAGTGATAAACAAATAAATAGTGTAGCGCTCTTAACATATAAATAAGTGCCAAAATATGCTAAATATAATCCTAAAAATAAAATGAAAATAATCCTTCATATAAGGTGATCAAATACAGATAAGATTAGTGCCAAACTAAAATCTATTCTCCACTTAATATAGTGAGTGCCTATTAATAAATATCACAGTGCACACACTTATAACAAACACAAATGATCCAAAAACTATATCCAATGAAGGATAATAAATTATAATACACAGTGCTCACACAGTGCCAAAGTAAAAACAGTGTCCTCTAAGTTGGAACAAACTCTTAGCAATGTCCTTTTGTGAAAAACAATATAATCATGCAGTGTAAAATGGTGATATATCCGTGATTGTGTCAAGAAACACTTCACCTGGTAACGGCTAGATTGCCTCCTCACCTCCTCCCAGTGACCCCAAAGGGCCAACAGGCTTGCAGGATCTCCCTGGATCCTTGGTTTATAATGGCCAGCAGCTTCCTTCCTTTACTGGGTCTCCTTATTGGGGCTCCTATCGCCCCTGGACATCCAAGATTTTTTCTGGAGAATAATAGCTCACCAATCCAGTGAGCCAAGAAGAAACTCTAAGTGCAGTATTTCCAACCACTTTCTTTTATTAAAGGTTAAAGAGTAACACTCACATTTCAAAGCAGTCTTCCCTCCTCACCGATGTGTGGGTACACTGCATGTGAATAGGACTTCCTGGGTGAAGTAAAATGGCGTCGCACGCCGGAAATGCGTCACCACGCACCGGAACTACGGACTCGCGAACCTACGCGTTACGTCACCGTCTGCTCGTGACTTCCTCTGGGTGTCTCACGGATATATCACCATTTTACACTGCATGATTATATTGTTTTTCACAAAAGGACATTGCTAAGAGTTTGTTCCAACTTAGAGGACACTGTTTTTACTTTGGCACTGTGTGAGCACTGTGTATTATAATTTATTATCCTTCATTGGATATAGTTTTTGGATCATTTGTGTTTGTTATAAGTGTGTGCACTGTGATATTTATTAATAGGCACTCACTATATTAAGTGGAGAATAGATTTTAGTTTGGCACTAATCTTATCTGTATTTGATCCCCTTGGATAGATTGTCCATCACATTAAGCTCTGCAGGGACGGAGAAATGTATCAGCCCTAGACACTCACAGGTTGAGCCAGACAACAGTGGCTTTTGGCAGGCTTCCACAATTTCAAACTCCAGCTTGTGTGTTAGTCCACGTATGGCACATTCTGTCTTGAAGAGCCCTAGAGATTTCATAATCGCACCTGCGTATAACTTTAACCTGGTGTCACTTGGCAGTAGACGTGCTTCTGGTCCTAACACCATTTTGTCTCTTAAGCACATTACATCACAAGTTGCTCCTGAATCGAGCTGGCAGGATTGGGGCTTATTATTTAAATGTAAAGTGACAAACCATTTCTTTCCTCTGGATTGCACAGTGCCGATCAATTCACTGCTGTATATAACTTCAGTGGTGTGTGTCTCTTCCTCATATGTGGATGTGTTCTCCACATTGTGTAATTTGCCTATTGATGGCCGTCGTTTACTTGACAAACAAACGTTAGCAAAATGGTTTGTTCTTCCACAAGACTTACAAGACTTCCCATAAGTTGGACACGGCTCTTTAATTCTTTGATGCACAGTCCCACAGTATTTTCAAGCTGTAGGGTTGGCAGTATTAGTGCTCATCAGGTGGCGTTGCTGCAGTTTGTTCCTGTTGCCATGCTGCATTGCAATGTTTATGCTGTCGGTCTGCTGTCTGTCCTGTTCCATAACTTTCAGACGTCTGTCAGTGAGCTCTGCTGTACGGCACGTCTCAATGGCTGTGTGTAGAGTTAACTCATGTTCTCTTAGGAGGCGCCTGCGTGTGCTCTCTCGCTAGCTATACCAAGAACAATTTTGTCCCTTATCAATTCATCTCTGAGTGCCATATTCACAAGTTGCTGCCTTTTCTCTCAAGCGTGTAAGAAAGTGATCCAAAGATTCTCCCTCTTCTTGTTTGCAGCATCCAAACACATCCCTTTCATAAATGACATTTTTAGCAGGTATGAGATCATCTTCCAGTACATTTAGAATGGCTGTAACATTGTGTTGCTGATCTGCTGTGAGGGTCACATTGTGTTTATACACATGCCTGCATTCACTGCCCATGACTCTTCTCAGAGTTGCTGCCGGCACTCCTGCACATTTCTCATTCAAGCCTGTAGCCAGACAATAATCTTCACATTCAGCTCAGAAAGATTCCCAATTGCTGCTCCAATCCCCACTCATTGTCATCCCCTCTGGGGGAGGTATGCAGTTCCTGGCAGCCATAATGTCAGTAAGCCTCTGAGCTATCAAATCTCAGAAAATCCTCAGTCTCAGGCTGTAGTTCACAAACCTGTGTTTCCCAAAGCTGCTGCGCTCCAAACAAGAGGCTCAGTCCTGATTCCAGTCACTTCTGACACCATGTTTCATGTACAGGAATGCAGACAACACAAGATGCTGGTGTGAGGAATCATGTTGTACAAGAGAACTGCATCCAGGTCAGCATAGAACAGGAAACAGGAAGTATAAGGCAATGCAATATTACCATATGCAAGTAGGGTCACAGGATTTGCATAATAACTCTATAACAATATGCGCAGTGCAAACAGTTTAATTTTTAACCCCCCTGGCGGTATTCCCGAGTGTAGCTCGGGGTAAAGTTTCAGCACCACAAGCGGTAACCCCCCCGAGCTACACTCGGGCTTACCATGCAGCGCTGCTCCGTGATCTCGTCTTCTCTTACCTTGTCCTGCACTCCCGCGATGTCCCCCCTGCAGTGTCCCCGGCAATGTCCTCCGGCCGATGCCGGCATCTGTCTTCCGGGTTCCGTTCCCTGCGACGTCGGGACGTACAGGGGACGGAACAGCAGGAAATTTGAAAATGACAAAAAGTGACATTCACTAAATACACTAAAATCACATAGTATAACATTCCTGTATCAAACCATTTCACATACATTTTGTCCCGAGTGCTTTGTCCGGCGCCCTGCCTGCATTTTTACTGTTCTTTCTGCCTAGAAACTGAGAAACGTCCACGGCGTCCAAAAAGCGTCCCTTTAGGTCAGACGCGGTTTTAGACCGGCTAGAGAACAGCGATAGTAAATCAGAACCACTTGCAGAATTGAGTGATAATGATTGGTGGGGGAAATTCGTCATCAGACACTGAAAACGATTCTGCGACTTTGCTCAGCGATGTGCGAACTTGGCGCTCTATTTCAAATTTCAGTGTTTTTGGTTTGATTATATTATTGAATTAAATGTATTATTAATATTATATTGGTTTTTTTATGATTATATATTAAATTATAACTTATGATTTCATATTTCAAATTTTATCCTACCCGGGATGTTTACTAGACTCTTGTTCAGACAGATTTCAGTGAGTTATTCCTAAAAATTACAGGCCTACAATAAAAAAAAATACATATTTCCATGCCAAAAAAATGAACCGCTTTGAGCGCAGAAATATGGACATAATCAGACCGCTAGGGAGGTTGAAGGGTGGAAACACATTAACCTTTCAATTTATCGGTTGTTTGACAGCATTTTCCAACCTGTTCCTTCGAATTTTTGGCTCTGAAAAGGTCAAAAACGGTTTTCCATTTGTGCCCATTAACTGGATGAAAAATGGTCCAAATGACAGATTTTCGAAAGATTTTTCGTCCAGTTAATGGGCACATATAGAAAATCGGTGTGTAGGGGATCCTTTATCCAAATAGCTTTCCAGCCTTGTGTTGACAGTGCCCATCACTTGTCATTAGATGAAGGCTTCAGTTGCCATTGTTCCCCTGAGATAAGGACAATGCCAAGAGTGTTTGCTCAGAGCATAAATGTGCGCAATATATGGAACTAGCGTTTATGTCACCTACTGTAACTATCTTACTGGTTTGGACATAACAGAAATCTATATTGCTGCTCCCACCTCTACCTCTTCAAAAAAAATATTACCAACCCCTTTGTATAGACTTACCTTTTGTGTCCGAATCCCCTGAGTTTACTGCTGGGCTCAGAGCTGCATAGTGAAATGTACTGCTTTCTCCACATCGAGGCCAACATCCACAGACCACAACCCGAGCTGCTGGAAGAAGAAAGAAGTTATGAGCATATAAGAAATATTTTTGCACAATAACAAATGAAAGGTCTGTTTAACCGATGTGAATTCAGAAGCGCCTTAGGATGCAGGGTCAGAGACCATGGACGTGCATGATTTTGCAGTGTTGGTGGTTGCAAAATGAAGCCTTGTTGCTGGATGGTGCAAAACTGTGCCTGGATGTGGGGATGGCTGGTGCAAAAGTGGGCACAGTGTGGTGTAGATGAGTGCAGAAGTGCAAAGTGGTGCAGTTTTTGCAAGAGGGGTCCTTCTTGTTGGTGCAATGGTGGTAAGTGGGGCCTTGCACAAGATCTGGGTGGTCTTGAGTTGCTTCTTGCCAAAAGGGTCAGTGCACCTAAACATTTAGCTTTGATGCCTTTGGCACAAGTTAGCCAGCAGCCTCGTTTGTTTATTCTTACCTCCTTGCTGCTCCTGATTCCTTTCACATGTGTGGTTTGTCTGTGCTCACCTATGAGCGTTGTCTGCTATTCTCTGGGTTTTATTTCCTTCCCTTCCATCACTTCCTGGCCCACCTCCTAGTTTGCTTGTCTATATAAGACATGCTCAGTCCAGCCCACTTTGCCTGAGCAACTTCCTAGTTGTTGGAGCTCCTGTGTGTTGCTATTTCCTGCATCCTATATTGACTACTTGTGTACCGACCCCGGCTTCGTTCTCTGACCTTGCTTGTTTTCTGCCTGTCCTTGCATCGGCTAGCCTATCGGATTCCGTTTGCCTCCTCCCATTATACTCTGCTCCCATGAGCGGTCTCCTCAACCACAGCTGGGCATACCTGGGGGCAGCAACCTGGTCCCAGCTTGCTGCAAGTCCATCCCCACCATCAGGGGCTCTGGTGAAGAAGCAGGCTGGGGCTTAGACTCCACGCTCTGGGGAACCCCAAGTTGAGTATCTACAAGGGCTCACTACCACAGGTGCTGACAGCCTTGATCAACTGCATTGTGAGAGCCTAATATGCCGGGGGGAATGGCAACCCATTATGTAACCTGACAGTCTCTAGTGAGAACTAGTGAGAGATGTATCTGGAAAAGTGGGCTGTGGGCAGAGCATGGTACTGCTGGGTGCCTTCAGTTTCCTGCAAGGTATAGCAAGTAATGGTGGATCATTCTGCTGCACACTTTTCTACGAACAACACATTTCTACAGAACCTTTCATCTGTGCATGCCTGGACTGAACACATGTGACTGTTGGTTGCTATAATATTTCTGAGACCCATCATTCTCTCTGCTATAGCCCATGTGGTGAGAGGGAAGGTGGGGCTAGTAGTCCCTTTTACTTTCTGGTTTGTCGTTTACATAATGATGGGATTGGATTGGATAGGTTTAGGATATTAGAATTTGTTGGATTGATCTCCCATACTAGAGACCAGAACTTCCAGGTATTCTCTTGAGGATGTGAAAACATTCTAACAGAATCACAGCCCTGGCCAAAATATTTGGGAATGACACAGGTATTAATTTTCATAAAGTCTGCTGTTTCAGTGTTTTTAGATCTTTTTTTTCAGATGTTACTATGGTATATTGAAGTATAATTACAGCATTTCATACGTGTCAGAGGCTTTTATTGACAAATACATTAAGTTTATGCAAAAAGTCAATATTTGCAGTGTTGGCCCTTCTTTTTCAAGACCTCTGCAATTCGCCCCGGCATGCTTTCAATCCACTTCTGGGCCGCAACCAGACTGATGGCAGCCCATTCTTGCATAATCAATGCTTGAAGTTTGTCAGAATTTGTGGGGGTTTTTTTTGTTCACCCACCTCTTGTGGATTGACCCCAAGTTCATAATGGGAATAAGGTCTGGGGAGTTTCCTGGCCATGGACCTAACATTTCAATGTTTTGTTCCCCAAGCCACTTAGTTATCACTTTTTGCCTTATGGCAAGGTGCTCCATCATGGTGGAAAAGACATTATTTGTCACCAAACTGTTCTTGGATGGTTGGGAGAAGTTGCACTCGGATGATGTTTTTGTACCATTTTTTATTTATGGCTGTGTTCTTAGGCAAAACTGATTGAGTCCACTCCCTTGGATGAGAGGCAACACCACACATGAATAATCTCAGGATGTTTTTTGTTGGCATGACACAGGACTGATGGTAGCACTCAGGGGTGGACTGACCATTTAGAAACTCGGGCACTGCCTGAGAGCCCAGCGTCAGTAGGGGGCCCCATGAGATGCCCCTGGTACCTTTTTCATAGGCTTTTTTAAGTTTGGGAAAGGACTCAGGGGCCCCATGATCCCGTTACCCGGGGGCCCCATGAGTTGTCAGTCCACCCTTGGTAGTGCTCATCATTTCTTTTCTGGACAAGGTTTTTTCTGGATGCCCCAAACAATCAAAAAGGGGATTCATCAGAGAAAATGACTTTACCCCAGTCCTCAGCAGTCCAATTACTGTACCTTTTTCAGAATATCAGTCTGTCCTGGATGTTTTTCCTGGAGAGAAGTGGCTTCTTTGCTGTCCTTCTTGACACCTTGACCCTGACAATCATTCTCAAAACTTTTGGTCAGGGCTGTACTTCTTCCTTCCCTTTATAGCTGAGGAGAAAGCTTTAATGTATTTGGGTAACCCACTGTTGTAAGGTTGGGGGTTCTTGTCTCTGCTAATTAGCTGGAAGGCAAGATTTAGCCGTATTTATCAGGGTGCTGATTAGAGAGTATCAATATGTTATTTTGAATTGTATTGTGGGGGAATAAAAAGAAGATTGGTTGGTGTGGTATGTTGTAACTTTTTTTGTGCTATGATTTACACTGCTTTTCAGAAAGTGGTAAGTTTGGGAGAAGCCCAGAATGTACGGAGAAATGTGCCTTCCCCTTCACCACATTGTCAGTAAGTTGCAGATAGGGATGGTGAGAAAGTATGAAGGATACTGGGGTCTCTAGACCAGTGTGTGAGGATTCTATATCCCTTTTCTTAGGTGTTGGTATTGACTGTTTTTTTTTTTTGTTTTTGTTTTTAGTGAAATAAAATATCCCACCTACTTGTTTTTGAGTTAAAATCAATTGTAAGCCTCTTGACGACTTCTTGCTGTGGGCCATTTGATGAATCAGTGACATTTTTAAAAGTTACTTTTTTCCTGCACAATATGGAAGAAAGAAGAGAGATCCTGACTCTAGCACCCACAGCCCTCTCCACAGGGTTCACGTGGTAGGAGATAGCTGTATTCTGACATACACAGCTCACTGTGTCTATCACAAATGGGATCTAGGCTCTAGCACACAACTCACATTCCAATATCCATTCTACCATTGAGATCCAGTACACAGCTCACTCTCCAGTATCCATGTCACCAATGAGATCTGTCCTCCAAAACACAACTAACTCCCCAGTATCCATGTCAACAGTTAGACCTGCACTCCGAAACACACTGCTAACACCATACCATCCATGTCACCAGTGAGATCTGTCCTCCAAAACACAACTCACTCCCCAGTATCCATGTCACCAGTGAGATCTGCACTCCGAAACATACCACTAATTCCAAACTACCCATGTCACCAGTGAGACCTGCACTACAGTATATACAGTTCACTCCCCAGTATCCATGCAAACTGCTTTAATGCACCCAGATTTCACTCCCTAGTATTCATGCCATCACTGCACTCCAGTACAAATGCCTAACTCCCCAGTATCAGTGTCACAAGTGAAGTCTGCACTCCAAAACACCTCCCTCACACCCCACTATTCATGTCACAAGTAAAATCTGCACTCCAGTACACACCTCTCAGCTCCCAATATCACCAGTGAGATCTGGGGTCCAGTAAACACTCCTCAGTATCCATGTCACAGTTGAGATCTCCAGCCCAGTAAATGCACCTCACTCCCCAGTATCCATGTCGTCAGTTCAGTCTGCACTACATCACACATATCTCAGTCCCCAGTATCCATGTCGTCAGTTCAGTCTGCACTACATCACACATATCTCAGTCCCCAGTATCCATGTCGTCAGTTCAGTCTGCACTACATCACACACATCTCACTCCTCAGTATCCATGTCGTCAGTTCAGTCTGCACTTCATCACACACATCTCACTCCCCAGTATCCATATCATCAGTTCAGTCTGCACTACATCACACACATCTCACTCCTCAGTATCCATGTCGTCAGTTCAGTCTGCACTTCATCACACATCTCACTCCCCAGTATCCATGTCATCAGTTCAGTCTGCACTACATCACACACATCTCACTCCCCAGTATCCCTGTCGTCAGTTCAGTCTGCACTACATCACATATATCTCACTCCCCAGTATCCATATCATCAGTTCAGTCTGCACTACATCACACATATTTCACTCCTCAGTATCCATGTCACAGTTGAGATCTCCAGTCCAGTAAATGCACCTCACTCCCCAGTATCCCTGTCATCAGTTCAGTCTGCACTACATCACAAATATCTCATTCCTCAGTATCCATGTCGTCAGTTCAGTCTGCACTTCATCACACACATCTCAATCCCCAGTATCCATGTCGTCAGTTCAGTCTGCACTTTATCACACACATCTCAATCCCCAGTATCCATGTCATCAGTTCAGTCTGCACTACATCACAAATATCTCATTCCTCAGTATCCATGTCGTCAGTTCAGTCTGCACTTCATCACACACATCTCAATCCCCAGTATCCCTGTCGTCCGTTCAGTCTGCACTTCATCACACATCTCACTCCCCAGTATCCATGTCATCAGTTCAGTCTTCACTTCATCACACATCTCACTCCCCAGTATCCCTGTCGTCAGTTCAGTCTGCACTTCATCACACACATCTCAATCCCCAGTATCCATGTCATCAGTTCAGTCTGCACTACATCACAAATATCTCATTCCTCAGTATCCATGTCGTCAGTTCAGTCTGCACTTCATCACACACATCTCACTCCCCAGTATCCCTGTCGTCAGTTCAGTCTGCACTTCATCACACACATCTCAATCCCCAGTATCCATGTCATCAGTTCAGTCTGCACTACATCACAAATATCTCATTCCTCAGTATCCATGTCGTCAGTTCAGTCTGCACTTCATCACACACATCTCACTCCCCAGTATCCATGTCATCAGTTCAGTCTGCACTACATCACACACATCTCAGTCCCCAGTATCCCTGTCGTCAGTTCAGTCTGCACTACATCACATATATCTCACTCCCCAGTATCCATATCATCAGTTCAGTCTGCACTACATCACACATATTTCACTCCTCAGTATCCATGTCACAGTTGAGATCTCCAGTCCAGTAAATGCACCTCACTCCCCAGTATCCCTGTCATCAGTTCAGTCTGCACTACATCACAAATATCTCATTCCTCAGTATCCATGTCGTCAGTTCAGTCTGCACTTCATCACACACATCTCAATCCCCAGTATCCATGTCGTCAGTTCAGTCTGCACTTCATCACACACATTTCACTCCCCAGTATCCATGTTACCAGTGCAACCTGAACTCCAGCACACGCACCTCACACCCCAGTACCCATGTCGTCAGTGAGATATGCACTCCTACACATGCAGGTCACTTCCAAGTTTGCTAGTAAATCTAAAGGAGTTATTTTTTACATGTGCGGCAATTTCCGATCTTAACAATTGTGGTGAGGTCTAAGTCTAACAGACTTTGAAGATACAAATCCAGAGTAATTTAGGACCGCCATTTTGAATTACCTATTTAAGAAATAGGAACACATTTATAGTATTACTAATAATAATACTTAATAGTTCTATAAGTTTACCCAATGTCTGTTTATCCATACGGTGCAGAAGCAGAAATATAATTACAAGATTTTGATCTAGGTTTTGCTAGAATGGATTAGGAGTCAGCTCATTTGCTGTTAGTACAGTATCTTAGTGATTATTAACCTTTTATTGCATTTTTTATAATTTCCTGCTTCACTGGTGTTTAGGTAGCAGTTAGGTTACCTGTGAAAATACCTCTTCCTCCCGATTCATCTGGACTTCCTTCTTCACGCTGAGCAGTAGGTACGGGGGCATTGATATCAGCGTTGTGGAACCCAGATCTTCCGTGTTTATATGCTGTGGATATCAAATATGTGTTTAAATTAAGCTCTGTGGTCTGCATTATATAGGTCCTTCCTCTATAATCCTCCTCTCCTGAAATACTCTGCACTGCCGGAGGACTCCGCTCCTTCCTCTATAACCCTCCTCTCCTGAAATACTCTGCACTGCCGGAGGACTCCTCTCCTTCCTCTATAACTCTCCTCTCCTGAAATACTCTGCGCTGCTGGAGTACTCCGCTCCTTCCTCTATAACTCTCCACTCCTGAAATACTCTGCGCTGCTGGAGGACTCCGCTCCTTCCTCTATAACTCTCCTCTCCTGAAATACTCTGCTCTGCTGGAGGTCTCCGCTCCTTCCTCTATAACTCTCCTCTCCTGAAATACTCTGCACTGCTGGAGGACTCCGCTCCTTCCTCTATGACTCTCCTCTCCTGAAATACTCTGCACTGCCGGAGGACTCCGCTCCTTCCTCTATGACTCTCCTCTCCTGAAATACTCTGCACTGCCGGAGGACTCCGCTCCTTCCTCTATAACTCTCCTCTCCTGAAATACTCTGCACTGCCGGAGGACTCCGCTCCTTCCTCTATAACTCTCCTCTCCTGAAATACTCTGCACTGCTGGAGGACTCCGCCCCTTCCTCTATAACTCTCCTCTCCTAAAATACTCTGCTCTGCTGGAGGACTCCGCCCCTTCCTCTATAACTCTCCTCTCCTGAAATACTCTGCGCTGCTGGAGGACTCCGCTCCTTCCTCTATAACTCTCCTCTCCTGAAATACTCTGCTCTGCTGGAGGACTCCGCTCCTTCCTCTATAACTCTCCTCTCCTGAGATACTCTGCGCTGCTGGAGGACTCCGCTCCTTCCTCTATAACTCTCCTCTCCTGAGATACTCTGCTCTGCCGGAGGACTCCTCTCCTTCCTCTATAACTCTCCTTTCCTGAAATACTCTGCGCTGCCGGAGGACTCCGCTCCTTCCTCTATAACCCTCCTCTCCTGAAATACTCTGCGCTGCTGGAGAACTCCGCTCCTTCCTCTATAACTCTCCTCTCCTGAAATACTCTGCGCTGCTGGAGGACTCCGCTCCTTCCTCTATAACCCTCCTCTCCTGAAATACTCTGCACTGCTGGAGGACTCCGCTCCTTCCTCTATAACTCCTCTCCTGAAATACTCTGCTCTGCTGGAGGACTCCGCTCCTTCCTCTATAACTCTCCTCTCCTGATATACTCCAATTTGCCAGCAGAAGATGCCTATCCTGCCAGTATGTTGACACACACTTATACATATTGTTTTAGGGGGTTCTAAACTCACCTCTCCAGATGCAAAATAGCATTTCTCCAGAAAGAATTACTGTGATTAGAATGGCAGTGAGAAGTTGGCCCAGGCACCCTGTAAAAAGATCAGATATGAAAAGCTTGAAGATTTGGTAGTACTCCATCTGTTAATGATATTACCACTAATTGCTGGATTTCTTTTCCTGAAATTGTTACTGGAATTTTTTTATTGAAGAGTTATTTCAGCAGTGAAGTTGTTGTACTGTAGACCTTCCTTTAAGACAATCCAAACTAGAACTACCCGGGAGACCCCACCTTTCATTTACTGTTAGATGTTTTGAATTGAAAGTGGAAGTGATGCAATATTATTTTGCTTCCGCTGTGTGATGAGACACTTAGCTAACAGGTGAGAAGCCTCACTTTGGTGAAATAAGGAAACAACTTCTGCAAAAGTGACTGAAGAGCTCAATCTCAGTCTTCCAAAGTCCACAAAAACTGTGCAGAGAGAACTCCATAACCAAAGCATTCCTGGAGGAGCTGCAATTGCCAAACCACTAGCGACCAATATTAATGCTCAGAAGAGGAGAGAGTGGTGCAACATCCATAAATCATGGACTATAGATCAATGGAAGACTAATATGGTCAATGAATGGAGCTTCACACTGTTCCCAACCATCAGATGTATTTGCCTGTGGCGAACAAGCTCATGACCAGGACTATCCTGTGCCAACGGTAAGTATGGTGGCAGTGCAATTATGGTTTGGGCAGCCATATCTTGGTATTCTGTAGGCCTCATCATCACCTTGAAAGGTAGAGTCACTGCCAGTGACTAAGTACAAATTTTGGCCAACCATGTGCACCCCATGCTGCAGACATTGTTTCCCAAAGATCAAGACGATAATACTCTGATTCACACAGCTGGTGTTGTCAAATCATGTTTGATGAGCATGCAGACATAGTCTTGCACCTTCCAGGCTTGTTTTCCGCCACCAGCATCTCTGCAAGAGCTGGAGCGGTTTTTGCATGAAGAGTGATATCAGATTCCATTATCCACCATTCAAGACTTATATTGGCCATAATTTTGTCCAACCTCCTGTATGTACACACATACACATATACAAATACAGTACATACAGTATCTCCCAGAAGTGAGTCCACTCCTCACATTTTTGTAAATATTTGATTCTATCTTTTCATGTGACAACACTGAAGAAATGACACTTTGTTACAATGTGACGTAGTCAGTGTACAGCTTGTATAACATGTAAATTTGCTGTCCCCTCAAAATAACTCAACACACCGCCATTAATGTCTAAACCGCTGGCAACAAAAGTGAGTCCACCCCTAAGTGACAAGGTCCAAATTGGGCCCAATTAGCCATTTTCCCTCCCTGGTGTCATGTGACTCGTTAGTGTTACAAGGTCTCAGGTGTGAATGGGGAGCAGGTGTGTTAAATTTGGTGTTATCGCTCTCATTCTCTCATACTGGTCACTGGAAGTTCAATATGGCACCTCATGGCAAAGAACTCTCTGAGGATCTGAAAAAAAGAATTGCTGCTCTACATAAAGATTGCCAAGACCCTGAAACTGAGCTGCAGCATGGTGGCCAAGACCATATAGCGGTTTAACAGGACAGGTTCCACTCAGAACAGGCTTCGCCATGGTCGACCAAAGAAGTTGAGTACACGTGCTCAGCGTCATATCCATTTCTTTGGGAAATAGACATATAGGTGCTGCCAGCATTGCTGCAGAGGTTGAAGGGGTCAGCCGGTCAGTGCTCAGACCATACGCCGCACACCGCATCAAATTGGTCTGCATGGCTGTCATCCCAGAAGGAAGCCTCTTCTAAAGATGATGCACAAGAAAGCCCACAAACAGTTTGCTGAAGACAAGCAGACTAAGGACATGGATTACTGGAACCGTGTCCTGTGGTCTGATGACACCAAGATAAACTGATTTGGTTCAGATGGTGTCAAGTGTGTGTGGCGGCAACCAGGTGAGGAGTACAAAGACAAGTTTGTCTTCCCTACCGTCAAGCATGGTGGTGGGAGTGTCATGGTCTGGGGCTGCATGAGTGCTGCCAGCACTGGGGGGCTACAGTTCATTGAGGGAACCATGAATACCAACATGTACTGTGACATACTGAAGCAGAGAATGAACCCCTCCCTTCGGAGACTGGGCCACAGGGCAGTATTCCAACATGATATCGACCCCAAACACACCTCCAAGACCACCAATGCCTTGCTAAAGAAGCTGAGGGTAAAGGTGATGGACTGGCCAAGCATGTCTCCAGACCTAAACCCTATTGAGCATCTGTGGGGCATCCTCAAATGGAAGGTGGAGGAGCGCAAGGTCTCTAACATCCACCAGCTCCATGATGTCGTCATGGAGGAGTGGAAGAGGACTCCAGTGGCAAACTGTGAAGCTCTGGTGACCTCCATGCCCAAGAGGGTTAAGGCAGTGCTGGAAAATAATGGTGGCCACACAAAATATTAACACTTTGGGTCCAAATTGGACTTTGTCACTTAGGGGTGGACTCATGTTTGTTGCCAGTGGTTTAGACATTAATGGCCTTGTGTTGAGTTATTTTGAGGGGACAGCAAATTTACATGTTATACAAGCTGTACACTGACTACGTCACATTGTAGCAAAGTGTCATTTCTTCAGTGTTGTCACATGAAAAGATAGAATCAAATATTTACAAAAATGTGAGGGGGGGACTCACTTCTGGGAGATACTGTATGTATATGTGTATTCATGTACATACAGGAGGTTGGACAAAATTATGGCCAAGTCTTGAATGGTGGATAATGGAATCTGATATTCTTCATGCAAAAAACGTTCCAGCTCTTGCAGAGATGCCAGAGGCGGAAAACAAGCCTGGAAGGTGCGAGACTTTGTTATATATATATATTGTGGGAACTAGCATCAAATGGTAGAGTTTTTCAGCTCACAGCCACTTGCTTTATTCTTTTTTTAAAGGCTTTTTAGCCCAATTTTATTTAAAAGAAAGTTTCACAACATGCTTCCCACGCAGGGGTATCCACCATCAACCAAATGAAACAAATATTCAGCCTCCTGGCTTGTAGGCTTCCACTTTAGGCTCACAGCGGTCTCCTATAGACTCCTTCCAAAATGGCTTTTAGCACACAGCTAGCAGCCCCTTGCTGCTCTGGCTTCCACCTCTCCTAGGTGGAGCCCTCCTGACTCCTGGGCACTGACCTCCTGTCTGCTGGGGTGGAGCCCAGAACCCTGGGCCTGACTCTAGAAGAGAGCCATGCACACCTGACCAATCAGTCTCCTGACCATTCCCAAAACCTGGTCCCAGGATTGGAGATTTCATCCCTCTCAAATCACTTTGAAATCTCCAGGCTCCAGGTCCCAAAATGGACACTACAAACAAATGAGGAAAGTGAAAAGCCACTTTCCTCTGCATCAAACAAGTACCCTGGAGCCCCTCAACCTGCTTTGTTGAGAATCCCGGGTGAAACATCCTTTTTATATTGTGACAGATCGCCACACTGTCACAATATATTATATACACACACACACTGTGTATATAATTTATTTATATATTTAGTTAATAAAGAACTTGCTGAGCACTCTAAGTTTATACACCCCCCTTCTCACGAACAGGAGTGCCTTGTATCTAGGGGCTCCCTTATTGTCAAAGGGGGCTTCTGATGCAGACCCCCACAAGCAGTGGGCCAGTGTTGTGAGGAAGAGGCCCTTTTGCTCATCAACACGTGGTCAAGTTGCTTTACCAGGTGGGGGGGCCCCCATGGTAAGAACATGTGGCCTGGTATGGTTCAGGAAGGAAGGCCACATCCTTTAGATTGTAAGCTCCATGAGCCGGGCCCTCATATTCCTTCTGTACTGAAATGTATTGTAATTGTACTGTCTCCCTTATATTGTAAAGCGCTGAGCAAACTGTTGGCGCTATAAACCCTGTATAATAATAATAAATTTTTCACACCCCTTTCTGGCCTGCTAGATTACATGCTCAAATCAGGGTTTGGTATGGAATTTGGGATGTAAGGGACTCAAGCATTGTTCTTTTTTTTTGTTTATTGGGGCCATAACAGAACATCTCTAAGGAAAAGTGTTTTTTATATTTTTTTTGAGGGAATCCCTTGCCCCTAAGCCATTTTCTTTTTTCATGTGGGGGACTCTTATTGACATTTATACCAGACCCTCATCTAGGATAAGGAAATCCCCAGCTGCTTTGTTTACAAACACGAGTTGGCATTTGCTGGCTTTTTACAGTTTTTTTTTTTTTAATTATTTGTAAATGTTGGTTTTTTTGTATTACGGTTGTATACATCATACAATTTTAGGTTTCCCATCACTTCCTTTCCCAGTAACAATGGTCACCACAATAAATCTCACCAGTATGAACACAGCCAGTTGTGAAAACCACAACCTTCTTCTATAAATACTTGTAGCTTTCCTGCCTCTGGTTTTCAATCTTTGAATCGCTGACCAAGGACAAGCAAGTGAAAAATAAACTGTTAATCTGTATACTTGTGCTGGTTGGGCAACTGACAGTACTAAAACCATAGGACCAGTATGACAGCCAGGGAGCTAGTATTCACAGGAGGAGAAATTAGCAATAGCAACCTATATTTTTTTTTTCAGTACATACACAGCAAAATGTAGAAACTTCACACAAAGACCTCAATAAAATAAAGGTGTGGTCAACTACATGACAATTGAGGTTTAATGTAGAAAAATTTAATCAATGCACTTGGGGGCTAAAATATGAATGCAAGTTACTCACTAGAGGGAGAACCTTTGGCAGAATCCCGAATGGAAAAAGATTTGGGGGTCCTAGTGGATCACAGGTTCAGAAATGGCATGCCATCCCAAGCAAAACAAGGAGAATGTTATCATGCCTTAAAAAGGGGATTTACTCCGGAGGTAAAACTATGATTGAACCACTTTACCAAACTGTGGCCACATCTTGAGTATGCCATCCAGTTCTGGTCACCAGCCCTCAGGAAGGATGTGCTGGAACTAGAGAGAGTCCAGAGAAGGGTAATGTCATGGATAAAACCACACGTCTAGCTAACCAAAGGGTGGTCCACCCATGACTTGGGGTAAAGAGGGAATGAGGGGGACTTGAGCATATAAGACTGGCCATGATACACTTTCACAGCCCTCACTACCTCTGGTCACCACTAGAGGGAGACTCCACTCCAATCTAGCTGGCTGACCACACACAGGTAGATACGAATCTTATCTACAATCTGGTGAACTCTAAGGGTTGGGGAGCAGTCTAGCAATTGGCACACCCTTCTAGGATTCCTACAGCTATCCTACAAGCTAGAACCTCGGTGTTAATCACTCATCCACTGTCCACACACCCCACACACCAGACACACAACAAACGGTAGCTTTCCACCACCCAACAGTTTTTCCGTAGACTGGTCTGCTGGGCCACCAAATACACACAGATCTCCGTCTGACAGATCTGCTACTTTACAATCTGCCAACACGCAGTGCATTTGCATACAGATTGGCAATGAACTTAGACCGATCACATAGACACTACAATACAACAATCTCTCCAGAGATATGAGCCCGAGCTTAAGTACACAAAAGTCATTATTAATTTTATGATTTAATATCCTGAAAGTGGGCAGTGCATAAAATATGTACTAAGAAAAGAGTTACAGAAAGTACAAACAAGACAAAAAGACACACAATTGGCTATTCACTATGAAGAAAGTCCGCGAATTGCCAGCCATATGGAACCAGCTCCTTACGAATCACACTGTCCATATTTAAGGGTCCTCAATTTATTGAAATATGGATGTGGGCTGGACTTTAGCCCTTGGCCAATCAACCCTGGGAGATGTTCCTGTGCCAGCCCACAGGACGTTCTGTGTTCTGAAGTGCCCAGAGCTCCATGGGCCAAGAACGGTTTGGATCACTGGATCAGGGATAGGATTTCCGACACCAGCGCATCAGTCTGATCACGACAATACCAATCATTGGTCACAATCATGTTGCAATCAGGCACCATATAACCGTTTTGGGTGGTTCTCTGGTATTCTAGAGGCTACAAATACAGTTTTACATGTAGATGGAGCCTACAGTGTGTCCAATCAGAAGGAATTATTTCCATCTCTCTGCAACTAATATTTTAGCTTTTATGAGAGATGAAATAGATTCCTCTGATCAATTGATATAACTCAAAGCTGGCAGACATTCCAGAGCCTTCTCTTGGTCTCCTACTGACTCTTGTAGCCAAACTGACTGGGATTCTAGGACTAGGGGGTGGCAAGCCCTGGATGTCACTGCTATCCCTAAAAACCGGGAGGGAAGACCATCTGGGAGGGGTGGTGAGGGTAGTGCAGGAAGGCCTAGACAGCTGGTGGTAGTAGGGGATTCTATAATCAGAAGGACTGATAGAATAATTTGTCACCAGGATTGCCTCAACCGAATGGTTTGCTGTATCCCTGGTGCCAGGGTTTGGCATGTGGTGGACCGGGTTGATAAATTATCAGGAGGGGCTGGGCATGACCCAGCTGTCTTGGTTCATGTTGGAACCAATGACAGAATACATGGAAGGTGGAGGCTCCTTAAGAATCAATATAAAGAACTAGGCTGCAAGTTAAAGGGAAGGACCTCCAAGGTGATATTATCTGAAATATTACCTGTGCCATGCGCAACTCAGGAAAGACAGGGGGAGATTAGAGAACTCAATGCATGGCTGAAGACCTGGTGTAAGAGGGAAGGATTTGGGTTTCTAGAGCACTGGGCTGACTTTTCTTTGGGGTGCAACCTATATGCTAGAGATGGTCTGCACCTAAATGGAAGGGGTCTGCTGTGCTGGGGGAGAGGTTTATGGGAAGGCTGGAGGAGTATTTAAACTAGGATAGGGGGAGGGAGAATTAGATTATAACGGGGTAGACAGATCAGACAGGGGTCAGTACTTATTGGTAGGTGGAATGGGGAAAGATGGGGGGGAAGGCTATGGCAGATGATAAGAATGTTCCCATCTTACAAACAACCAGCGGAATTGGTACCATTTGTATGAAAATAGAAAATATGCAAAACACGTGTGAACAAGGTGTCAATGCATTACACAAGCATGCAAGTGTTTGTTCACCAATGCCAGATGTCTGCCAAGCAAAATAGGTGAGTTAGAAGCTTTGGTGCATGAACATAACTATGATTTAATTGGTATTGCTGAATCTTGGCTTTATTCTTCACATGACTGGGCCATTAATATTCCTGGATATGTTCTCTTTCGGAGAGATGGGGTAAATTGGAAAGGTGGTGGTGTCTGTCTCTATGTGAGAAGTGATCTCAGAGTGAGTGTGAAAGAAGACCTAGTTGATGGAGAGTGTGATGAGGCTAAACTATTATGAGTGGAACCGCACAAGGGGGTGAGTACTACAAAGGTAATCATTGGAGTTTGTTATAGGCTTCCCAGTATTAATGAGGAGGTGGAAACTCAGCTCCTTGCACAGATCTAAAGGGCTGCAAGGGCTGGCACAGTGATAATAATGGGGGATTTTAACTACCCAGAAACTGACTGGAGTAATGGTACTGCAGGAACAGTTAAAGGGCAAACATTTTTAAACCTACTACAGGACAATTTTATGGTACAGTTCATAGAGGCCCCTACTAGGAATGATGCTCTGCTGGACCTTTTAATCTCAAACCATGCAGAGCTTATTATGAATGTCCATATAAAAGAACATCTGGGTAGCAGTGACCATAACATGATTTCATTTATTGTTAGCTGTAAACAGCGAGGACATACGGGAAAAATAAAAATGCTCAATTTCAAGAGAGCTAATTTTCCAAGACTCTCCAAGACTTAGACTGGGAGGGAATATTGGCATCGATGAACACAACACAGAAATGGGAGTTCTTCAAAAAGACTGTATGTGACCACACTGCAAAATATATTCCCATGGGCACCAAGTTTAAAAGGCTAAAATTCAAACCTATGTGGCTTACGGCCAAAGTTAAAAAGGCTATAGATAATAAGAAAAGAGCTTTTAATAAATATAAAAAATGAAGGAAAGCTATCATTGTTTAAACATTACAAAGAATATAACAGAATATGCAAAAAGGAAATAAAGAAAAGAAAATTGAAAATGGATGACAGATTGAAAAAGATAGCAGGACCAACCCAAAAAAATTCTTCCAATATATTAATAGTAAAAAGGTTCGGTTTGAGCATGTAGGCCCTTTACAAAATAATCTAGAGTGGGTGACTGGGGACAAAGAGAAGGCAAATTTATTTAATACCTTCTTCAGCTCTGTTTATACAAAGGAGCATGGGGGAGCTCTTGTCCATAATGGACATGGTACTGACACAGCTCCAGTTGATCCACATTGGCTCACAATTGATATGATCCAAAAATATTTAGACAGAATAAAGGTGAATAAGGCACCTGGACCGGATGGCAGACACCCACGGGGCCTTAAAGAATTGAGCTCTGTCATTTCAAAGCCATTGTTTCTAATTTTTAGGGACACTTTAATGACTGGCATAGTACCACTGGATTGGCGTAAGGCCAATGTGGTGCCAATATTTAAAAAGGGGTCAAAATCTTTACCAAGTAATTATAGACTTTTAGTTTGACTTCTCTAGTTGGGAAGATACTGAAGAGTTTAATAAAAGACAACATAGATGAGTTCTTGCTGGAAACAAATATGTTAAGCAACAGACAGCATGGATTCATGAAAGACAGAAGTTGTCAAACAAATCTGATTTCTATTTATGAGGAGGTAAGCAACACCTTGGACAGAGGGGTGGTGGTGGACGTGGTATACTTGGACAGAGGGGTGGCAGTGGACATGGTATACTTGGACAGAGGGGTGGCAGTGGACGTGGTATACTTGGACAGAGGGGTGGCTGTGGATGTGGTATACTTGGACAGAAGGGTAGCTGTGGACGTGGTATACTTGGACAGATGGGTGGCAGTGGACGTGGTATACTTGGACAGAGGGGTAGCGGTGGACGTGGTATACTTGGATTTTGCAAAAGCATTTGACACAGTTCCCCACACACGGCTAATGTGTAAGGTAAAGTCTACAGGCTGGAAAAATCTGTCTGTAAATGGTTAGAAAATTGGCTAAAAGATCGTATTCAGAGAGTAGTGGTTAATGATTCATACTCTGAATGGTCTCGGGGTGTCAGTGGTGTACCCCGAGGTTAAGTGTTGGGATCCTTACTTTTGAATATACTTATAAACAATATAGGGTCTGGGATTAAAAGTCCCATTTCAGCCTTTGCAGATGACACCAAGCTGTGCCGGGGAATAACGCCCTTACAGGATGTCTCCAACTTACAAGCCGACCTCAATGCTCTGTGTAATTGGGGGACTATGGGGCCAATGAGGTTTAATGTTGATAAATGTAAGGTTCTGCACTTGGGGGCTAAGAATATACATGCATCATACATACTAGGGGGGTACAACTGGGGGGGTCAGTGGTGGAGAAGGATCGGGGGGTCAATGTGGAGAAGGATCTGGAGGTTCTGGTAGATCACAAGCTTAATAATGGCATGCAATGCCAAGCTGCGGGTTCTAAAGAGAGCAAAATCCTCTCTTGTATTAAAAGAGGTATAGACTCCAGAGAGAGAGATATCATTCCCCCCCCCCCCCCCGGTACAAATCATTAGTAATACCTCATCTGGAATATGCAGTTCAGTTTTGGGCACCAATTCAGAAAAACAACATTGGGAAACTGGAAAAAGTACAGAGAAGGGCAATCAAACTGATAAGAGGCATAGAGGAGATCAGATATGAGGAAAGATTAGAGGGACTGAATTTATTCTCTCTTGAGAAGAGGAGATTAGGGGGATATGATCTCCATGTATAATACATAAGGGGGATATGATCTCCATGTATAATACATAAGAGGGGGGATACAATCTCCATGTATAATACATAAGGGGGGATATGATCACCATGTATAATACATAAGGGGGGATATGATCTCCATGTATAATACATAAGGGGGGATATGATCACCATGTATAATACATAAGGGGGGATATGATCACCATGTATAATACATAAGGGGGGATATGATCTCCATGTATAATACATAAGGGGGGATATGATCTCCATGTATAATACATAAGGGGGGATATGATCTCCATATATAATACATAAGGGGGGATATGATCTCCATGTATAATACATAAGGGGGATATGATCTCCATGTATAATACAGAAGGGGGGATATGATCACCATGTGTAATAAATAAGGGGGATATGATCTCCATGTATAATACATAAGGGGGGATATGATCTCCATGTATAATACATAAGGGGGGATATGATCTCCATGTATAATACATAAGGGGGGTATGATCTCCATGTATAATACATAAGGGGGATATGATCTCCATGTATAATACATAAGGGGGGATATGATCTCCATGTATAATACATAAGGGGAGATATGATCTCCATGTATAATACATAAGGGGGGATATGATCTCCATGTATAATACATAAGGGGGATATGATCACCATGTATAATACATAAGGGGGGGATATGATCTCCATGTATAATACATAAGGGGGGATATGATCTCCATGTATAATACATAAGGGGGGATATGATCTCCATGTATAATACATTAGGGGGGATATGATCTCCATGTATAATACATTAGGGGGGATATGATCTCCATGTATAATACATAACGGGGATATGATCTCCATGTATAATACATAAGGGGGGATATGATCTCCATGTATAATACATAAGGGGGGGATATGATCTCCATGTATAATACATCAGTGGTTCATATAGTGAACTCGGTGTAGTTATTCCCCCTGAGGTCATCACAGAGGACAAGGGAGCTCTCTTTACATCTGGAGGAAAATAAATGTAATCTCCAAACACGGAAATGTTTCTTCACAGTGAGAGCTGTAAAAATGTGGAATAGACTCCCTCGAGAGTTGGTTGTGGCCAGCTCAGTGGATTGCTGTAGGAAAGTCCTGGATTCTTTCTTGGATACACAGAATATAACTGGATATAACATTTATAGGTAAAGTTGATCCAGGGAATATCCGATTGCCTCTCGGGGGATCAGTAAGGGATTTTTTCCCTGCAGGAGCAAATTGGATCGTGCTTTGCTGGGTTTTTTGTCTTCCTCTGGATCAACTGTGGGTGTAGGATTATAACTTTTTTTTTATGGTTGAACTGGATGGACTTTTGTATTTTTTCAGCCAGACTAACTGTGTAACTATGTAACTATGATTCTTCATTGAGGTTCAAGAAGGTGGCAAGCTCTGGCTACATAGGTGAGAATGTTTTATTGGCATCCAGGTGATAACTCTAGCTTAGAAGCAGGGGCGGACTGACAACTCATGGGGCCCCCCGGCAATAGGGGATCATGGGGCCCTTGTGTCCTTGCCCAAACTCAAAAAAGCCTATGAAAAAGGTACCAGGGGCATCTCATGGACCTTCCTACTGACCCTGGGCCCTCAGGCAGTGCCCGAGTTTCCAAATGGTAAGTCCGCCCCTGACTAGATGCTGCTCTGTCCTTTCAGATGCTAATAGGTGAACACATGTCTCTGAATACTGAACACTTACCTTTAATACACGAAAATAAACTAGATCTACAATTACATATTTCTACTCATCACATTTCAACTGCTGATAAAATGATTCTATTCTTACATTTATATTACAGGCAACAAAGCTAGTGAGAAAGTTGGAGGCTTCAGGTATGAGGAACGACTACAGACATGCAACTTATTCTCTCTGGAGAAGAGATGCTTAAAGTGAGAGAAAGCTCCCTTGGTTGAGTTTTACCTATAGGTAAGCCTATAAGAATGCTTACTCTAACGGAACCGGACCCTGCACTTGGGTACTTCCGTTAGACTCCCGCTTCCCTGTCCAAACACCGACCACAGACACCACCGCTGACCATACAAGACTAGACACCAGTCTTGAAGCAAAACCAGGAAATAGACTGCTTTATTTTAACACAGATACAAGATATATACATTCAGGGGGACCATTCCCCCTCCCTGCATAATGACACAGGGCGGGGCAAACCACATCTAGCAACAAGAGAAACACCAGCAGCCACCCCCCACCAAGCCAATACACAAACGCATACATCCCATAATAGTTTGCTCCCAAGCAACACACACAATAGAACAATGGGATGCAAACACATGGCATTAAACAATCCACAACCCCCACCTATCTCCTAAACATGTCTACACAATATTAGGACAGATCACCCTGTACCCCTAACAGGCACAGGTTGACTTACACATAAGAGGGATATGGGGAGCTGAGACGGGGTCCCCCCACCTCTCCAAAGTAAGCTGGGTTCCATGGGCCCCCCACCCAAGGTGACTCCAGTCACACTTACCTAAAGGTATGGTAAATATTTCCTATACATGAACTGTTTAGGAGTTATTTACTGTGGCAGCAGCCAGTGACCTCACCAATGCATACGCTCTGAAGGAATGACATACCCCTGCCGTTCCTTCAGACCCCTGTGCCTTGAAGAGTGACTCCCACATTGATGCGCAGAAGTGACGTCATCGTGGCTCAACCATCCATACCGTTGGTGCCCGCAAGCCTGGTGAAGATGGAGGCGCTTACAACGGTGACAGAGCACCACTGGAGGGCTTCATTTCAGGTAAGTCTGTCATAATGTGCAAGTAGTACATGATGACCTAAACTGCCCGGGACCCTTTTTTTTCAGCTGTGGTTTACTACTGCTTTAAGAACGGATATGATAGCAACATACAAATATCTTAACCTCTTCCCATCAGGCCCATGTCAATAAGCGGCCGGACAGGAGTGCTGCCGATGCGGGTGGATGCTTCTAAACTCCCCCCCGCATCCATTGCCTGTGCGCACTTCCCGGGAATGCACGGCACAGTGAACACAGATCGCTGTACGCTGTGTGAAGTTCCGATTCATGTGGTCACTGATTGGCCAATCAGTGATCACATGAACAGTAGTAAACAAGATGTCACTTCCTAACATCATTGCTTACTACTTGTGAAATCTGAGAATGAGTATAGAGGTCACATGGTACAGGGCTTTTCACAACAGCCTTGTACCATGTGATAAACTGTGACCAATCACAGCTCGCACAGTATTCTCAATGGCTGCAGGAATGCAGCCAGAGAGAAGGAAAAATTATTGCTTTTACAGCCTTTATGGGTGTAAAAGCAATCAGTGTAAAAAAAGAAAAAAGAAATCTTCATCACCCCCCACAAGTAGTACAGTGTCTCTATGGTGACACTGTACTGCTACGGTGAGAGTATGTTGAAAAAAAAAACAAAAAACAAATATTAAAAAAAAAGTAAAAAAAAAATTTAGAAAAATAATAATTTTTGGTTATAATCTAATTTGGGTTATTTTTATTTTACTAAAAAGATAACTGAATACATTTTGGCCAAGATTTATGAAGAAAGATTATTTATTTGCAAAATTTTATAAGAAAAACACTATTTTTTTCAAAATGTTTGGACTTTCATTTATACAGAAAAAATATAAAAATCCCAGTGGTGAATAAATACCACCAAAATAAAGTTTTATCTGTCTCAAAAAAATGCAAAAAAATTCATATGGGTACAGTGTTGCATGACCGTGTAATTGTCATTCAAAGTGTGATAGCGCTGAAAGCTGAAAATTGGCCTGGACAGGAAGGGGGTGAAAGTGTCCGGTCTGGAAGGGGGGGAAAGTGTCCGGGCTGGAAGGGGGGGAAAGTGTCCGGACTGGAAGGGGGGGAAAGTGTCCGGACTGGAAGGGGGGGAAAGTGTCCGGACTGGAAGGGGGGGAAAGTGTCCGGACTGGAAGGGGGGGAAAGTGTCCGGACTGGAAGGGGGGGAAAGTGTCCGGACTGGAAGGGGGGGAAGTGTCCGGACTGGAAGGGGGTGAAAGTGTCCGGACTGGAAGGGGGTGAAAGTGTCCGGACAGGAAGGGGGTGAAAGTGTCCGGACTGGAAGGGGGGGGAAGTGTCTGGACTGGAAGGGGGGGAAAGTGTCCGGACTGGAAGGGGGGGAAAGTGTCCGGACTGGAAGGGGGGGAAAGTGTCCGGACTGGAAGGGGGGAAAGTGTCCGGACTGGAAGGGGGGGAAAGTGTCCGGACTGGAAGGGGGGGGAAAGTGTCCGGACTGGAAGGGGGGAAAGTGTCCGGACTGGAAGGGGGGGAAGTGTCCGGACTGGAAGGGGGTGAAAGTGTCCGGACTGGAAGTGGGGGAAAGTGTCCGGACTGGAAGGGGGGGAAAGTGTCCGGACTGGAAGGGGGGGAAAGTGTCTGGACTGGAAGGGGGGGGAAAGTGTCCGGACTGGAAGGGGGGGAAAGTGTCCGGACTGGAAGGGGGGGAAAGTGTCCGGACTGGAAGGGGGGGAAAGTGTCCGGACTGGAAGTGGTTACTGGTGATTCTAGTATGGGGAGGAAGCTATTCAGTCTCCGGTCACTGAGGTCACTCAATGAAATTGGAGGAAAAGCTGTTTAACCTTAAACTGTGTAGGGGGTCCTTTATTGTCAGAGTGGAAAGGATGTGGAACTCCCTTCCACAGTGGGTGGAGTCAGCAGAGAAAAATGTCAAAAACTCTTAGTGAACATAATATACAGAGATATGGAAATGGTTTTAGCATAAACACACAGACCCAGACAGGTTGAACTGGTTGAGGTCTTTATTCAACCTTATCAACTATGCAACATTTTTCCTTTTATGTCTTTATCAGTATTGCTGTATGAGTATGAGACCTTCGCCCTCCAAAGTAGCTCTATTACTACTAAACCCACAACAGTAAAATCAGTATATATATGGAGTAAAGCATGCTTGTTATACTCAATGCAGAACCAAAGGATTTGATCCTCTACTTATGTATGCGGGGTCCAGGGAGACCGTATATAGTGAATGCGGGGTCCAGGGAGACCGGATATAGTGAATGCAGGGTCCGGGGAGACCGGATATAGTGAATGCAGGGTCCGGGGAGAGCGGATATAGTGAATGCGGGGTCCGGGGAGACCAGATATAGTGAATGCGGGGTCTGGGGAGACCAGATATAGTGAATGCAGGGTCCGGGGAGACCGGATATAGTGAATGCGGGGTCCTGGGAGAGCGGATATAGTGAATGCAGGGTCCGGGGAGACCAGATATAGTGAATGCGGGGTCCGGGGAGAGCGGATATAGTGAATGCAGGGTCCGGGGAGAGCGGATATAGTGAATGCGGGGTCCAGGGAGAGCGGATATAGTGAATGCGGGGTCCGGGGAGAGCGGATATAGTGAATGCGGGGTCCGGGGAGACCGGATATAGTGAATGCGGGGTCCGGGGAGAGCGGATATAGTGAATGCGGGGTCCGGGGAGACCGGATATAGTGAATGCGGGGTCCCGGGAGACCGGATATAGTGAATGCGGGGTCCGGGGAGAGCGGATATAGTGAATGCGGGGTCCGGGGAGAGCGGATATAGTGAATGCGGGGTCCGGGGAGAGCGGATATAGTGAATGCGGGTCCGGGGAGAGCGGATATAGTGAATGCGGGGTCCGGGGAGACCAGATATAGTGAATGCAGGGTCTGTGGAGACCGGATATAGTGAATGCAGGGTCTGGGGAGAGTTGATATAGTGAATGCAGGGTCCGGGGAGACCGGATATAGTGAATGCAGGGTCGGTGGAGACCAGATATAGTGAATGCAGGGTCCGGGGAGACCAGATATAGTGAATGCAGGGTCTGTGGAGACTGGATATAGTGAATGCAGGGTCCGGGGAGAGCGGATATAGTGAATGCAGGGTCCGGGGAGAGTGGATATAGTGAATGCAGGGTCTGTGGAGACTGGATATAGTGAATGCAGGGTCTGTGGAGACTGGATATAGTGAATGCAGGGTCCGGGGAGAGCGGATATAGTGAATGCAGGGTCCTGGGTTTAGTAACACTTTAAACTGAAGATATTGTATATGTTTCGGGGACAGTACTTACCATGACAGCTCCAGCAGCAAAGACTGACAACTTGGCAGAGAATTGTACAAATCCAGATGATTTGAAGGCCACGGGTGATGGCTTGTAGTTGGTCACATACACGTTCTGGAAAACACAGTTGGTTATTGATCAGATGTCAGTCTATATCTGAATATATTCCAGAATTAATTAGCAAATCCACAGCCTAGCTAGTATAATCCTGATGTGTACACATTCAGCAGCAGATGCTGTATTTGTCTTTGGCTTAGGATCATGCTGACTCGGATGCATCGATTGCTGATACGTACATTTAACAGAATGTCGACAACTTTTTTTTGTTGTTTCAAATTGGGAAACAGAACCATGTTTTAAAGCAGAACCCCTATTCAAAAATAACACTGGTCAACACACTTTTTCTGGCATAAGGTATTCCAATGGTTTTAAGGTAATTTTGGGGTGAATCACATGAGCAGTCTGAATATTTATGCAGCTCCAGCCAATCCTGATAAATCACATATGGTAAATGCAGCTTGGTTGGAACTCAGCTCATCCATGGTCTGGATGCTCAGCTAGATGCTGAGTGAGCCAATGGCCGGGCATGTACTGATACCTTACTGAGGCACACTGCAATTATGTCTTCCATTTCAAAGAAGAACACTTTGTGCACCACTATTAGTCCCCCCCCCCCCCGCTTCACCTGAATTTTCAGGCTTATTAACTTCTAAAAGTTCTCAGGAATGTCAGTATGCCATGAAATATTAACGCCGGTAGCACACTGCTTTGGCCACAGCCAGGGGTGTATTTACCACAAGGAAAACAAGGCATTTGCCTAGGGTGGCATTTTTTTCGGGGGGCAGCAATGCCCCCCTGAAGAAGGGACATATGCTGCATGGGGACCAGGTGAGATCTGAGAGAGGCTGTGGGCTGCTTGATGGTGTATGCAGAGCCCAACTGTTGTTCCTGGGGATGGCCAGAGTTGCCAGGGGGGGGAGGGTTGTTGGTGGAAGGCTCTCTTGGGTGGGGGGGGATGCGTCAGGGGTATTGTTGGTCACTGTCAGGCTCACTCCACCAGAGAGAGTTGGAGGCGTCCAATTTTTGTGTCCCCTAGGGCAGCACAAAACCTAAATACACCACTGGCCACAGCGCTGGTTTACCCTCGGATTTTGTGTGGTTAATCCACGGTTTCCCATAGACCAGGGCTAGAAATTTCAAGTCCTGAGCTACTAGCCAGCCCTTAAGAGTTACTCACCACCAGTTGCCCCACCCAACCCTTACCCTGCCTAGCCCCTAATTCCAGCCCTAAACACACCCTTGTAAACTATCTCATGAAATGGAACTGTTACATGTTACCCACATTACATCAGGGTCCCCAGAGTCCCTTCATATTACATTAGGATCCCCCCACATTACATTAGGGTCCCCAGAGTCCCCCCACATTACATCAGGGTCCCCAGAGTCCCTTCATATTACATCAGGGTCCCCAGAGTCCCTTCATATTACATTAGGGTCCCCAGAGTCCCTTCATATTACATTAGGGTCCCCAGAGACCCCTCACATTACATCAGGGTCCCCAGAGACCCCTCACATTACATAAGGGTCCCCAGAGTCCCCCCACATTACATCAGTGTCCCCAGAGGCCCCCCCACATTACATTGGGGCCTCCAATGTCCCCCTAAACACTCCATCATACTTAGACCATGCACCGCATACAACCATAACCCCCCATAATCTTTGACTTACAAAACCATAACTCTACCAAGCATATCCTACCTTCTCTGCAACCCAGCAATACCTCAGGTGCCCCATGTTCTACCACCCATAATAACCACATCATCCTGAACCTGACTAAACCACCCATACACGTATGTTTACACACAGACACATGTACACACATGTACACACACACAGAAACATGTACACACATGCACAGAGACACATGTACACACACACACAGACACACACATGTACAGACACACACACACGTACAGACACATGTACATACACACCACAGAGACACATGTACATACACACACAGACACATGTTCATACACACACACAGATACATACATGCACACGTACGCACATACACACACATACACAGGTACATGTATATACACACAGATACATACACACACACAGGTACATGTACATATACACATACACTCAGATACACACACACACGTGTATGCACATACACACAGACGTACGCACATACACACACAGATACATACACACACAGCTCTATAAAAAGTTGCAGTACTTCCATACCTTCACTCACAGAGCCAGGTACTGCACTCTAGGGGGAGGAAGAGAGCACAGCACACGCTCCTTCCTTTGCTTTCACTGCGCTCAGCTATTGAGCAGTCTGACGGCTCCCAGTGGGAGTGACAGATCCGGCCTGAGCTCCGAGCCTGCTCAGCAAGATGGCCCTGGGAGCACACTCGCCCCCACCATAATTTCCACTCTCTAATGCAAGCAGGCGAGTGCAAATTTCAAGGCCTGTCAGAGACTTTCTATTTGGTTGCATGTGGATGCGTCTTAGGCAGGGGCGGACTGACCATTTGGAAACTCAGGCACTGCCCAAGGACCCAAGGTCAGTAGGGGGCCCCATGAGATGCCCCTAGTACCTTTTTCATAGGCTTTTTTGAGTTTGGGCAAGGACACAGGGGCCCCATGATCCCCTATTGCCCGGGGGGCCCCATGAGTTGTCAGTCCGCCCCTGGTCTTAGGTGTGCTTTCAGAAAATTCACCAAAAACACACAACCCAATAGTCTATGGGAAACCGCAGGTTAACCGCATGAAAACTGTGGGCGCACCTGCCCTGCACCCAAACCGCAAAGCAGCAGTGTGAAACCGGCCTAACTGAAAATAGTCAACTGTCTCATTTATATGGGAAGATACATTGATAACTCACCACACTTTATCAGACACCAGAAGATACCAACTATGAAGGCGAGGACAAAGGCAACCAGAGATAAGACAGCAGAGACATAGAGCTTAACCCTGGATGGAGAATCGTTTGGCGTTTCGTATTCTGGAGAAGTTTGTTCCGGATCTTAAGAAGAAAAAAAAAATGACAATTTAGCTCATACACAGGTAATCTCTCCAGTAACATTTCTATGCAGGTCTTTGACTATGGGTTTCTTTTTCTGTCTGCATGACATCTGTATGTTCTTCTGGCATTTGTGTGAGTTTCCTCAGGGCACCAAACCCACACCAAGCCTACATAGAAAATGGGCCGTTTAATGCCTCCTAACCAGGGGTGGACTGACCATTTGGAAACTCGGGCACTGCCTGAGGGCCCGGGGACAGTAGGGGGCCCCATGAGATGCCCCTGGTACCTTTTTCATAGACTTTTTTGAGTTTGGGCAAGGACACAGGGGCCCCATGATCCCCAATTGCCCCATGAGTTGTCAGTCCGGCCCTGCTCCTAACCCAACAGGCCCTTACAGAGGATATATATGGTTATGGATAGAAAGTGTGATGAAAGTGACAGTGTGTGAATCCCTTATTTTAGAATATGAAAAACATCGATCACTGCCATTATAATGATGTTGGTGAGGATGTTGAGGTGTAAGTTCCTCTGGTGCAGAGCAGGCCTGGATCTAGGTGGGTGCTGGGGTGGGCTTTGCACCCCCAGATTTTATTTGTGCCCCCTAGATCTCTGAGAGTACATACAACTAATCCATGAGACTTGATGGGGGCAACTGATGTAAAGGGGCACTCTGATGAGGCAATTGATGTATGGGGGCACTCTGATTAGGACAGTTGATGTATTGGGGCACTCTGATGAGGCAATTGATGTATGGGGGCACTCTGATTAGGACAGTTGATGTATTGGGGCACTCTGATGAGGCAATTGATGTATGGGGGCACACTGATTAGGACAGTTGATGTATGGGGGCACTCTGATTAGGACAGTTGATGTATTGGGGCACTCTGATGAGGCAATTGATGTGCCTCATCAATTGGCAATTGATGCTCCTCACAGGACCTCCTTCTATCTTGCTCCCTGGTCTCCTCCTCACACGCACGTCTGCAAGACTTCTCCAGGTCCTCCCCCATCCTCTGGAACTCACTACCCCAATCCATCAGACTGTCACCTTCCCTCCTCACCTTCAGGCGCTCCCTGAAAACCCACCTCTTCAGGGAAGCCTACCCCACCCTCACCTAACTGCTGCTCTCCTTCATTCCTCCTACCACTCCATCCCCCACAGCCACTTCCTCCTGTACCACTACCCCCTCCCTCCCAGATTGTAAGCTCGAAAGAGTAGGGCCCTCTTACCCCTCGTGTGCTGTTCGTAGCTGCTGTAATGTTTCATGTATTGTCCCCCCCTCTATTGTACAGCGCTGAGCAAACCCTTTGGCGCTATATAAACTCAATGTAATGTAATAATGTAATAATGTGTGGGGGTACTCTGATTAGGACAGTTGATGTATTGGGGCACTCTGATGAGGCAATTGATGTAAGGGGGCACTCTGATGAGGCAATTGATGTATGGGGGCACACTGATTAGGACAGTTGATGTATGGGGGCACTCTGATTAGGACAGTTGATGTATGGTGGCACTCTGATGAGGCAATTGATGTAAGGGGGCACTCTGATTAGGACAGTTGATGTATGGTGGCACTCTGATGAGGCAATTGATGTAAGGGGGCACTCTAATTAGGAAAGTTGATGTATGGGGGCACTCTGATGAGGCAATTGATGTATGGGGGCACTCTGATTAGGACAGTTGATGTATGGGGGCACTCTGATGAGACAATTGATGTAAAGGGGCACTCTGATGAGGCAATTGATGTAAGGGGGCACTCTGATGAGGCAATTGATGTAAGGGGGCACTCTGATGAGGCAATTGATGTAAGGGGGCACTCTGATGAGGCAATTGATGTAAGGGGGCACTCTGATGAGGACACCTGGTGTTAGGCAGAACTCTTATAGGAACCATGATGTAAGGGGGAACTCTGAGGACTCCTGATGTAAGAAGGGACTCTGATAGGGGCACAGGTTCTGTTTAATCATGCTAACACATACTAGTGTTCTCTCTACACTACCTGTCAGATATTATTTCCATGCTGTGACTCCATGGTACAGAAGAGGGAACAGGAAATACTGGTTCCATGCATCTCTGTCACACTATTTTCATTATGCCCCCTGACTCTTTTTTTTTACTGCACCCCCAGATCAGATAGGCTAGATCCGGCCCTGGTCATGTGACTGGCTCAGTGTTCTCTGTACAGCGCTGTTGTGTTTGTCAGAGCTATATAAATGAATAATAGTGTGACTGTGGCAGGACATCAGAGTGTATGCTCCTCTGTACAGAGACTGATGTGACTGTGGGGGAGGGGACATTAGAGTGTAAGCTCCTCTGTACAGAGATTGATGTAACTGTGGGGGGGACATTAGAGTGTAAGCTCCTCTGTACAGAGACTGATGTGACTGTGGGGGAGGGGACATTGGAGTGTAAGCTCCTCTGGTACATAGGCTGATGTGACTGTGGGGGAGGGGACATCGGAGTGTAAGCTCCTCTGTACAGAGACTGATGTGACTGTGGGGGAGGGGACATCAGAGTGTAAGCTCCTCTGTACAGAGACTGATGTGACTGTGGGGGAGGGGACATTAGAGTGTAAGCTCCTCTGTACAGAGACTGATGTGACTGTGGGGGAGGGGACATCAGAGTGTAAGCTCCTCTGTACAGAGACTGATGTGACTGTGGGGGAGGGGACATTAGAGTGTAAGCTCCTCTGTACAGAGACTGATGTGACTGTGGGGGAGGGGACATCAGATTGTAAGCTCCTCTGTACAGAGACTGATGTGACTGTGGGGGAGGGGACATTAGAGTGTAAGCTCCTCTGTACAGAGACTGATGTGACTGTGGGGGAGGGGACATCAGATTGTAAGCTCCTCTGTACAGAGACTGATGTGACTGGCTCAGTGTTCTCTGTACAGCACTGCGGAATATGTCAGAGATATATAAATGACTAATAATAATAATAATGTGTGACTGTGGCAGGATATGTCCAGGAACTGAAAACCTCCAGAACTGTGTAAATTCCAAGAATCATCTATGTTTTCAGACTCACCAGTTATATTAACGTTGAAATACACATCATGAGGAACAGAAACATCATTTTCAAGACGCATTCTCCTAATTTTATATCTCAAGCCATCAGTCTTAGACAGATTTTTCAGTGTGATGGTGCAGTTCTTTGGATTGAAGGAAAGACGACCATCATAACCATTTACTCCGTGGAGAGAAGTGTGGTGGTTCCCGATGAATTTATCTCCGCTGTAAACATCAAAAACCAAATCTTGGGTTGAATTACATAACTCCAACACAGGCAGGTGAAGATCTGAACCAAACTGACCGCTTAAGGTTTGCATTTCCAATGCCACAGAATCTGCGAGCAATGAGAAAACCAGTATAAAATCAATATTTTTAAAACAAAAAACTCCAATAAATTTTTAAAAATGAAGAAAAAAAAACTACTTATATATTAACCATTAGCCGCCCGGCCAATGGCCGTTTGGCGGCTTGAAATGTGCTCCTGTATTCCGGGTGCACGCCATTTGGCGTGCTCCTGCACATGCGCGGTTTGCGCGGTTGCAGAGCGACGCAGCAGTGCGATCTGTCACCGCCCGTGCACCTCGGATACGGCCGATGACAGATCCGAGTACCGCCTCCCGTTGCCGGTACCATGTGACCTGCTGTGACCAATCACAGCAGGTCACATGACAGTTGTATACAATGGATGGCTTCATTCATGATGCCATCCATTGTATACTAGTGCCTAGCTGTGAATGGTCACAGCTAATCACATGCACATGTCATGTGATTAGCTGTGACCAAATCACAGCTAAGCACAAAAAAAAAAAAGAAAAAAAAAGCTGAATGAATCGATTTCATTCAGGTAAATGCTTGCTTATAGCAAAGTAAATTGTGTAAAAAAAAAAAAAAAAAAAATACTGATCACTTCCCCAAAGTAGTACAGTGTTACTATGGTAACATTGTACTATTTTGGTCATAGTAAAATATGAAAAAAAAAATCTTAAAAAAAATAAAAAAAAATGTAATAAAAAATTAAATATAATAAAAAAAAAAAAATATATATATATATATATATATTTTTTTACATACTGTCACCAGTCAGTGTCGCTGTTCACCGCCATGCCAGTTATATGATGACGCTGTACTGCACTGGTGACAGTATGTAAAAAAAAAAATAGTGAAAATTATTTTTTAAATTTTTTCATTTTCCGAAAAATTATGACAAAAAAATACAACTTCAAAAAACTCGCCATTCCTCTTATGAAGTACGTCGGACTGTCTACTCTGCAAAAAGGGGTCATTTGGGGGATATCTGTACTGTTCTGACATTCTTGGACCTCAAGAAATTAGATTGGCTGTCAGTACTTCAGGATTGATCAATATTCAGATCTATCCTATAGTTTGTGAACTCTATAACTTTCCTACAAACTAAAAAATACATCCTAATTTGGGTTATTTTCACCAAAGACATGTAGCAGAATACATCTCGGCCTAAATTTACGAAGAACAATTATTTATTTGTAAACTTTTATAACAGAAACAAAGAAAAATGTGTTTTTTTTTCAAAATTTTTGGTCTTTTTTTGTTAATTTAGCAAAAAATAAAAACCCCAGCGGTGATTAAATACCACCAAAAGAAAGCTCTAGTTGTGTGAAGAAAATGCTAAAATTTTAGTTTGGGTACAATGTTGTATGACCGCGCAATTGTCATTCAAAGTGTGAGAGCGCTGAAACCTAAAAAATGGCCTGGGCAGGAAGGTGTAAAATTGCCCGGTATTGAAACGGTTAAATGACATACAAAATATTATTTTTCATAAGTCCACTGTATAAAGCAAAGTCTAGTATTACCTAGCCACTAATACCTTGAAACAAGGGATTCTTTTGAGACCCCAAAACATTGCATTTGCTATTATTTTGTGAGAAGAATAATCTTGAGCTTGAGTCTTCAGTCTATCAATCTGCTACTACAGCACTCACAAACAATTCCTGGTCTGTAATATTTATGGAGAGCTCTGAACTACATGTTTCTTTCCAATGGCACATACTGTAGGCCATTGTTTTGATCTGAGTTTGTGTTTAACTGATTATATAACATGGAGAAACCCCTGAAATGACTTTCAAGACTTGGAAAACCCCTGCTAATAATTACTGTATTTCTAGCTCCTGGTGCATGTGCTCACTTGTATTGGTGGTCAGTGAAATCCATCCTTACCTAGATGGTCCACAGAGACAAGTTCCCAAAGGTTGGTCAGTAGAGAAGGACCTCTTGATATACAGTTGTGTTCAAAATAATAGCAGTCAGACATCACTAACCGGATCAATCACTGTTTTTGGTAGAAATGATATTTCTACATGGCAAATAATTTACTAGCAGGTGTAGTAGAGTAATAGAAATCCAACAGACCCAACAGTCATGACATGCATGCTGCTGATTCTGTGTCATTGAATCACTCATTGAAAGAGGCATGTTCAAAATAATAGCAGTGTGGAGTTCTATTAGTGAGGTCATTCATTCTTTGAAAAACAGGTGGCAATTATTGCCCTTATTTAAGGAAGGAAGGCAGCAAATGTTGTACATGCTGGTTACAGTGCATTTCTCTCTGAAATTCTGAGGAAAATGGGTCGTTCCAGACATTGTTCAGAAGAACAGCGTACCTTGATTAAAACGTTGATTGGAGAGGGGAAAACATATAAAGAAGTGCAGAAAATGATCGGCTGCTCAGCTAAAATGATCCAAATGCTTTAAAATGGCAACCAAAACCTGGAAGACGTGGAAGAAAGCGAAAAACTACCATTCGAATGGATCGAAGAATAGCCAAAATGGCGCGGACTCAGCCAACAATCAGCTCCAGGAAGATGAAAGAAGGTGTGACGTTCCCTGTGAGGACTGTTCCAATTAGAAGACGCCTATGTGAAGCCAAGCTATCTGCAAGAAGTCCCCGCAAAGTCCCACTGTTGGAAAAAAGACGTGTGCTGAAGAGGTTACAATCTGCCAAACAGCACATTGACTGGCCTAAAGAGAAATGGCGCAACATTTTGTGGACTGATGAAAGTAAGATTGTTCTTTTTGGGTCTAGTGGGCGGAGACAGTTTGTCAGACGACCCCCAAACACTGAATTCAAGCCACAGTACGGTGTGAAGACAGTGAAGCATGGTGGTGCAAGCATCATGATATGGGGATGTTTCTCATACTACGGTGTTGGGCCTATTTATCGCATACCAGGGATCATGGATCAGTTTGAATACATCAGAATACTTGAAGAGGTCATGCTGCCTTATGCTGAAGAGGAAATGCCCTTGAAATGGGGGTTCCAACAAGACAACGACCCCAAACACACCAGTAAACGTGCAAAATCTTGGTTCCAGACCAACAAGATGGACGTTATGGAGTGGCCAGCTTAATCCCCGGATCTTCATCCAATAGAAAACTTGTGGGGTGACATCAAAAATGCACTGAGGCCAAACCAAGAAATAGAGAAGAACTGTGGAATGTGGTCCAATCATCCTGGGCTGGAATACCTGATCACAGGGGCCAGAAGTTGGGTGACTCCATGCAACACAGATGTACAGCAGTTCTCAGAAACAGTGCGACTACAACCAAATATTCATGAAGTCATTCAAAGGAAAGCAAAATCTTCAAACATTTCTCAGTTTATATAGTGAATGTTTGAGTTTGTAAAGAAGAATACAAACACTGCGATTTTTTTGAACCGTCTAATATTCACTTTTCTTCAATTTTTTTAGAGGAACAACACACATTTGATATTTTTCTTCATGTCTTGATTTGGAATAGAATGTGTCGTGTTCCCAATGCATTTGTGTGGATGGAAATAAAAGCTATTAGAAGGATTTTCAGCTTTATTCCCTTTTTTAACACACTGCTATTATTTTGAACACAACTGTAGGTGGTAATTGGGAATTGGGTCCTGTTACTTTGGTGGTCAGCCAAATAAATGTTCCCCGTTCAGAGAGCTGCAAAGCTTATTGGAGTCAATGGTTACTTATCTAAGAGTCAGAAATAGCTCATTGCTCAAGGAACCCATAGCAAACTGCAGGGGAACCCTAGGTTTCAACAGAACTCTGGATGAGAAAGGCAGTTCTAAACTGTAAATGTACCCTGAGGAAGTCATGTGTCCAGCGTGACGCAACGTGTCGGTACGCGAGGAGGCATTTCCGAGTGCGCGGTGACGTCACTTCCGGTGTGGGGGCCATATTTGAAAGTCCTGTATCAAATACCCATGCAATACATTCTAGCATGAGGTAGAAGAGCTTTGTGAAAGGAGCATGTAAGTGGGCATTTTTCTATACTGCATATAATAAATAAAAATAAAAAAATAAATAAAAATAAAAAAATAAATAAAAATAAATAAATAATAAATAAAAATAAAAAACTAAATAAAAAATGGTTTTACACTATGGAAGTTTTTTGTTTACCTATGGTCCGGAGGGGATACTGCTGAGATGTGTATGGAAGGAGCGGAATACTTGGGAGTGGATTTGAAAAGTAACCTGTTACCATCCAGAGTGGTTTACACTCAGAGCGAGCTGACCCTGTAGGGTTGTTGTAAGGAGGTGAGGGGGCACTTTGGCTACTAAGGATTTGCTTAGTGACTGAACACATACCAGCACCTGCATGAATATCTCATTTTGATCACTTTCATTGGACATTTGTTTTAGTTGTATTCATCATCGTGGGGGTTTTTGTATGTATTATGTTTTAGGAGTTTTCACGAGTGTCGGTTAGGACACTGGTCACATTTACACTGTCAGGGCTCCGGGTGTGACCAGAGATGTGTGGACTGACACAGGGAAACGTAGGCTTCAGATATGGTATAAATAAGACAATTTATTATGCAGTGCACAAAACCCCAAGCTAACACAAATACATACAACAAGGTGAAACAAACCCAAACTGATATAGATACACAGGTACATACACATATAGAGCACAACGTAGTCAGGCAGGCCGGGTTGATAACTATCGGGCAGGTAGGTACAGGAGGAGCAGGCGGAGAGAATGGTCAGGGTCACAAGCCAAGGATCAAACAGGAGAAGTCAGCAGAGGTCAGGATCAGGCAGGGTCGGCAACAAGTCAGGCAGAAACAGGAACAGGAATGCAGGTTACAAGGTACAGGGGCCCATGGAAAAACACACACCAAGGCACAGACTGCAGGTCTGGCCATCCCTTAAATACACCACCTGCAATCAGCCCCAGGTGATGGCTAATTGCCGAAGTGAACCTCTGGTTGTTGAGAGCACCCGCTGGCCAGCCCTGATACTGCAGCCCACAAGGCAGGTGAGTCCCACCACTATTGGCAAGTCCATTCCTGACATACACCAAGTTATTCCCGGTGGGCACTGTGTTATAGGACACTGATGATCAGTGTGCCCTGATGATCAGTGTAGCCCCGGCAGTGCCACCTGCCAGTGCCCATCAGTGCCACATCAATGCCACATCAGTGCCTACCATTGCACATCAATGCCACATATCAGTGCCCATCTGAGCTGCCTTTCAGTGTTACCTATCAGTGCCAGTCAGTGCCACCTATCAGTGCCAGTCAGTGCTACCTATCAGTGCCGCCAATCAGTGCCAGTCAGTGCTGCCTATCAGTGAGCATCAGTGCTGCCTATCAGTGCCGCCTAACAGTGCCAGTCAGTGCCGCCTATCAGTGCCAGTCAGTGCCGCCTATCAGTGCCGCTTATCAGTGCCATATATGAGTGCTGCCTTTCAGTGCCCATCAATGATGCCTGTCAATGCCCAACAGTGCCACCTACCAGTGCCTCCTCATCAGTGCAGCCTATCAGTGCCCATCACTGCAACCTCATTAGCGCACATCAGTGAAGGAGAAAAATCACTTATTTACAAAATTTTATAACAAAAACTAAGAAAAACCATTTTTTTCAAAATTTTCAGTGGTTTTTGGTTTGTTTAGCAAAAAAATAAAAAACCCAGGAGGTGATTAAATACCACCAAAGAAAGCCATGTCTCAAAAAAATGATAAAAATTTATATGGGTACAGTGTTGCATGACTGCACAATTGTCATTCAAAGTACGACATCACTGGAAGCAGAAAATTGGCCTGGGCAGGAAGGGGGTATGAGTGCCCAGTAGGTGAGTGGTTATGCATATGTCAGAAGACCAGCAAGAAGTACTTTTTTCAAGGTATGGAGCAAAAGCATCAAAAAGGAGCATCTAGAGTTGTAATATAGTACTTATGTCATGGGGATCGGTGAAGAAATCCCTGGGGGGCCCGGGAGTGTGGTATCGCCCATTCCTGACCAATTTCGCAAGTACAACCAGCTGCTTCAGAAGTAGGTTCAAAATGGTTTCAGTTCTAAACTGTATGTACATTGTGAATTGCTCGTGATAGAGGCAAGCCGGTTTTCTCTCTCCTCCTCTTTGAAAGAAGCCAAGAGGCATTCCAAAGGGTGGAGAAAGGAATGTGGAAATATTAGTTTAGAAACAAGAAGATCTGAACTCTGGACGTTTGCTATTCTATGCTGCGCTTCTTTCTTTGCAAAATGGATTGTACCAGGATTTGGTCTCAAACCCCCCCATCGGATGTACTGGCCAGGATCTTTTCTTCACTTTCCAGCAATCTGAATTTTGCCCCAGGAGTCCAGAAGACCAGCCTTTGTGGCGTGAGACTTGCAGTTCTTTAGTCTCTGCTGCTTTGTTGAGTTGTATACTATGGCCGGTTTCAAGCCAACAACTTATAGACTTGCCTATAATTTGTTTCGTCTACTGGAACTAAAGGAATAATTTTTGTAAACTTGTCTTCTCTATTGGAACCAAAAGAATATCTCTTTTTGTAACAAGAAGGAATCTTACTTTTGCCTTTTTGCCACCCACAGTAAGTTTTTTTGTTTTTTTTTGGTATAGAGAGCTGCCAGTGTTAGGAAAGGAGGAAGGCACAAAGTGTGAGCTATAGAAATCATTGCAGGGCAATGGGCCAATGATCCAAGGAGTTTGGTAGGAAATTTGTATGCAATTTAGAAACTTATGTTGGTTCATACGAGGTATTATGTGACTTTTACATTCTTAACTTTACATGTTCTGAGTGGAGAGGTAACTTAATGCTGTATATGTAGACCTCAACAAAATTCTTGGTCATGTTGGATGTCGTTTATTACCAGTAACACTGTAACCAGAGGTGTATTTACCACAAGGCAAACAAGGCATGTGACTAGGGCGGCATTTTTCAGAGGGGCAGCAGCATTTTTCAGTGCCCCCCGAAAGAAGGGATGTGAAAAGCGAGTGTTTTATCTCGGGTCTGGGGTGTTGTTGGTCAATGTCAGGCTCTTTTCATGGGGGAGGGAGGTGCTTGCCGGTGTCAGGGTCTCTCCATGGAGGGAAAGGCAATTTGTGTGTTGCCTGGGGCAGCACTAAACCTGAATACACCACTGACTGTGACCATAATACTGGTGCTGGGAGGTGGTTTAGATACAATGCTTGCAGTTGGACAACAGATAGCTCAACCCATCCTTTGATGCTCCTGTCCCCAACCCCCATATTTTTAGGGTCAATCCATCTTAAACTAGCCATACACTGAGCAAGGTTCCAAATTACTGAAATTTGGGTGGCGGGTGACTCTGTTGGCACCCTTCCATTTGACATCTTTGGATATGAAAACCAAAAGGAGCCCTCTGAACATTGTTGGCTAAACAGCGGTTGCATCCAATGAAAGGCAGCCACTCTTTGGATATCCTGAGAGCTGCGGGTGCAACTGTGCTGTTTACTGTGGGTGAGGGACCAAAATATTTCTCTCACTAAGCCTTCAGGGTTGAACAAGTCAAATCTTACAGTGTATGGCCAACCTTAGATCATTAAGGAAATGGGTTACGCTCTGCAATTTTTTCTTTTAGGCTTTTCTCCACTTCCCCTTCTCCGCTAATCAAGACAGTGGCTTTGAGTGCCACCAACCATGATACAGAGGTGGCCAGGGGCGGAATGACCATTTGGAAACTCTGGCACTGGCCGAGGGCCCGGGGTCAGTAGGGGGCCCCATGAGATGCCCCTGTTACCTTTTTCATAGGCTTTTTTGAGTTTGGGCAAGGACACATGGGCCCATTGATCCCCTATTGCACGGGGGCCCCATGAGTTGTCAGTCCGCCCCTGGTCCTGGTATCTGACTGGGAAGTGGTTAAGGGCCAGACCATGTAGGCTTTGGTCTCTGAAGAGCGCTACATGTTTGTTATATTTCCCCTCACTGCCTGCTTTAACTCGTTGATCGCTAAAAGAGAGAGGGTATAATTCCTACTGCGATCATGAAGCAAAGCATCTCAGCCAAGGCATGTGTACAGGGGTGGACTGACCATTTGGAAACTCGGGCACTGCTGGGTCAGTAGGGGGCCCCATGAGATGCCCCTGGTACCTTTTTCATAGGCTTTTTTGAGTTTGGGCAAGGACACAGGGGCCCCATGATCCCCTATTGCCCGGGGGCCCCATGAGCAATGTGCTCACTTTTTCCAAGGCTTTCTTTTACCAGATTTTTCCCATATCAGAGACTCATCGGGGTTTATTTACTAAAGCTGGTTCACTCAGGATCTCGTGCACTTCTGCGTGGAAACCAATCAGCTTCCAGGTTTTATTGCTAAAGCTTAATTGAACAAGCTGAGGTTAGAAGCTGATTGGTTCCCATGTACAGCTGCACCAGGTTCTGAGTGAACCAGTTTAGTAAATCAACCCCATTATGTCCATGTCTATCTCAGTATTTTTCAACCAGGGTGCCTTGAGGTTTCTTCAGGGGTGCCTTGACAAAATGTCTAAAAATTGGCCAGATTTTTTATAGAAGCCAATGGGTGGAACAAGTGTGCCTTTTTAGTTACACAAAGCCACATTGTGCATCATTACCATCGAGAAACACTGGTCTCACCCATACAGCCGTTCATATTTACAACAATAGCAATGCAGGCTAATCAATTATTATTATTAAGGTATTAAATAGAGTCAACAAATAATTGAGAAATTAGTAAATCACAAAATATCTCTTAAAATACTTAAAGCCATAATACACCAAAGTATTAAAAATAAACACTATTTATGTTAAAATGCAATAAAGAAATAAAAAAAAGGTTAAGCACTATGAATGTTACAATGCATCAACTAATCAAAGTGATAATTATATATGACTTTAGGGTATCATTGATTTAAGAGCACAATGTAGATGTCAAATCCTACCAGAAAGTTAGCAGAAAAGTTTAGAAAGTATATTTCAATGTTTGAAAATATACTTACATGACAATGTAAAAAGAAAAAATATTAACCAAGGCATGATGCAGTGAAGCTCTCTCCTCTATAATGCGACTGATTTCTTCGAGAGACTTCACCAGAATGAAACGTGATGTCTGCACTTCCTGAGTTCACAGCCACCGTAGTAACTATATAGTGTTTCTTACGTTGCATCCTACACTTACTGGCAACTTTATTAGGTCTGCCTTGCTAGTGCCAAGACACCTCCCCCACACCATGACACCACCACCACCAGCCTGACCCGTTGATACAAGGCAGGATGGATCCACCACACCATGACACCACCACCACCAGCCTGACCCGTTGATACAAGGCAGGATGAATCCACCACACCATGACACCACCACCACCAGCCTGAACCATTGATACAAGGCAGGATGGATCCACCACACCATGACACCACCACCACCAGCCTAACCCGTTGATACAAGGCAGGATGAATCCACCACACCATGACACCACCACCACCAGCCTAACCCGTTGATACATGGCAGGATAGGTCCACCACACCATGATAACATCACCCCCAGCCTGACCCCTTGATACAAGGCAGGATGGATCCACCACACCATGACACCACCACCACCACCAGCCTGACCCGTTGATACAAGGCAGGATGAATCCACCACACCATGACACCACCATCATCAGCCTGACCCGTTGATACAAGGGAGGATGGATCCAACACACTATGACACGACCATCACCAGCCTGACCCGTTGATACAAGGCAGGATGAATCCACCACACCATGACACCACCACCACCAGCCTGAACCGTTGATACAAGGCAGGATGGATCCACCACACCATGACACCACCACCACCAGCCTGACCCATTGATACAAGGCAGGATGGATCCATGCTTTCATGTTGTTTATGTCAAATTCTGACCCCACCATCTGAATGTCGCAGCAACCAGTCTGCCCATTCTCCTCCTCCTCTGACATCAACAAGCAAGGGCAGACTGACAGCTCATGGGGCCCCCGGGCAGTAAGAGATAATGGGGCCCCCTGTTCCCCCCGCCTACACTCAAGCCACACCCACACAACACCCTACCTAAATATTGCAGCTCAGCTGCATAGAAAGGGCATTTAAATATTTACTGCAGCAAAGTCTGCATGAACGTTCCTGGCTTCTTTCTGTTAAAGCCACCGGACATTTCCAAGTTTAAAGATGGCTGCCATTTAGGGGAAATGAAAGAGAGAAGGTGAAAAAGAGGAGGGATGGGGAGAGAGAGATTTAAATTGGTAATTACTTAAAAGGGGTGTGGTTAAATAGTGTCTGAGATGACTTATATAGTGCAGAATGAGGTAATGTCAAATATGGAATGTACAGTGCGGAGTGTATGGCGGTGGGTAGTATGTACAGGGACAGGAGTGCGGAGTGTATGGCGGTGGGTAGTATGTACAGGGACAGGAGTGCGGAGTGTATGGCGGTGGGTAGTATGTACAGGGACAGGAGTACGGAGTGTATGGAGGTGGGTAGTATGTACAGGGACAGGAGTACGGAGTGTATGGAGGTGGGTAGTATGTACAGGGACAGGAGTGCGGAGTGTATGGCGGCGGGTACTATGTACAGGGACAGGAGTGCGGAGTGTATGGCGGTGGGTAGTATGTACAGGGACAGGAGTGCGGAGTGTATGGCGGTGGGTAGTATGTACAGGGACAGGAGTACGGAGTGTATGGAGGTGGATAGTATGTACAGGGACAGGAGTGCGGAGTGTATGGCGGTGGGTAGTATGTACAGGGACAGGAGTGCGGAGTGTATGGCGGTGGGTAGTATGTACAGGGACAGGAGTACGGAGTGTATGGCGGTGGGTAGTATGTACAGGGACAGGAGTACGGTGTGTATGACGGTGGGTAGTATGTACAGGGACAGGAGTGCGGAGTGTATGGCGGTGGGTAGTATGTACAGGGACAGGAGTACGGAGTGTATGACGGTGGGTAGTATGTACAGGGACAGGAGTACGGTGTGTATGACGGTGGGTAGTATGTACAGGGACAGGAGTGCGGAGTGTATGGAGGTGGGTAGTATGTACAGGGACAGGAGTGCGGAGTGTATGGAGGTGGGTAGTATGTACAGGGACAGGAGTGCGGAGTGTATGGCGGTGGGTAGTATGTACAGGGACAGGAGTGCGGAGTGTATGGAGGTGGGTAGTATGTACAGGGACAGGAGTACGGAGTGTATGGCGGTGGGTAGTATGTACAGGGACAGGAGTGCGGAGTGTATGGCGGTGGGTAGTATGTACAGGGACAGGAGTGCGGAGTGTATGGAGGTGGGTAGTATGTACAGGGACAGGAGTACGGAGTGTATGGCGGTGGGTAGTATGTACAGGGACAGGAGTGTATGGCGGTGGGTAGTATGTACAGGGACAGGAGTGCGGAGTGTATGGCGGTGGGTAGTATGTACAGGGACAGGAGTACGGAGTGTATGGCGGTGGGTAGTATGTACAGGGACAGGAGTACGGAGTGTATGGCGGTGGGTAGTATGTACAGGGACAGGAGTGCGGAGTGTATGGCGGTGGGTAGTATGTACAGGGACAGGAGTACGGAGTGTATGGCGGTGGGTAGTATGTACAGGGACAAGAGTATGGAGTGTATGGTGGTGGGTAGTATGTACAGGGACAGGAGTGCGGAGTGTATGGCTGTGGGTAGTATGTACAGGGACAGGAGTACGGAGTGTATGGCGGTGGGTAGTATGTACAGGGACAGGAGTGCGGAGTGTATGGCGGTGGGTAGTATGTACAGGGACAGGAGTGCGGAGTGTATGGTGGTGGGTAGTATGTACAGGGACAGGAGTGCGGAGTGTATGGCTGTGGGTAGTATGTACAGGGACAGGAGTGCGGAGTGTATGGCGGTGGGTAGTATGTACAGGGACAGGAGTACGGGGTGTATGGCTGTGGGTAGTATGTACAGGGACAGGAGTGCGGAGTGTATGGCTGTGGGTAGTATGTACAGGGACAGGAGTGCGGAGTGTATGGCGGTGGGTAGTATGTACAGGGACAGGAGTGCGGAGTGTATGGCGGTGGGTAGTATGTACAGGGACAGGAGTACGGAGTGTATGGCGGTGGGTAGTATGTACAGGGACAGGAGTGCGGAGTGTATGGCGGTGGGTAGTATGTACAGGGACAGGAGTACGGAGTGTATGGTGGTGGGTAGTATGTACAGGGACAGGAGTACGGAGTGTATGGCGGTGGGTAGTATGTACAGGGACAGGAGTACGGAGTGTATGGTGGTGGGTAGTATGTACAGGGACAGGAGTGCGGAGTGTATGGCTGTAGGTTGTATGTACAGGGACAGGAGTGCGGAGTGTATGGCGGTGGGTAGTATGTACAGGGACAGGAGTACGGAGTGTATGGAGGTGGGTAGTATGTACAGGGACAGGAGTACGGAGTGTATGGCGGTGGGTAGTATGTACAGGGACAGGAGTGTATGGCGGTGGGTAGTATGTACAGGGACAGGAGTGCGGAGTGTATGGCGGTGGGTAGTATGTACAGGGACAGGAGTACGGAGTGTATGGCGGTGGGTAGTATGTACAGGGACAGGAGTGCGGAGTGTATGGCTGTGGGTAGTATGTACAGGGACAGGAGTACGGAGTGTATGGCGGTGGGTAGTATGTACAGGGACAGGAGTGCGGAGTGTATGGCGGTGGGTAGTATGTACAGGGACAGGAGTACGGAGTGTATGGCGGTGGGTAGTATGTACAGGGACAGGAGTGCGGAGTGTATGGCTGTGGGTAGTATGTACAGGGACAGGAGTGCGGAGTGTATGGCTGTAGGTTGTATGTACAGGGACAGGAGTGCGGAGTGTATGGCTGTGGGTAGTATGTGTAGGATGGTGTCAGTAGTTCTTCATTTTTATTAGTATTTTTTTTTTTTTTACAATTTTATGATTTTTTTACAAATTAATGTTTTATTATTTTTATAATTTTTTTTCAAAATGTTTTTGGGTGGCCAGTGGATGGTGTCAGTACAGCAAAGGTGTGGGTATCAGAATTTTTAATTTTTATTGTCTAATTTTAATTATTTTTTACATATTATTTCTGTATTATTTTTTTCACAGTGATTTTGTGGGGGCAGTGGACAGTGTCAGTAGGGAGTGAACAGGGAGCACTAGTATATGTTGGGCTGTCATTAGATTGGGATGAATAAACAGAACCGGTACCCCCTTATATCAGAAGGAAGGGAATGGATGGAGGGAAGGAAGGAAGAAAGAAAGAAAAGAGAGGAAGGGAGGAAATGGATGGAGGAAGGAAGAGGAGGGAAGGAAGGATGGGTGGGAGGAAAGAATGAAGGGAGGGGATGGAGGAAGGAAGAAAAGGGAGGGAGGGAATGGATGGAGGAAAGAAGGATGAAGGAAAGAAATAAAATGGATGAAGGAAGGAATGAAGGAGAAGGAAGGAAGGAAAGGGAGGGAATAGATGAGGGAGGAAGAAAGAGGAGGGAATGAAGGAAGGAAGGTGTCAGGGATCTCGGGCTGGATCGTGGCACGTGAGTCTGTGCATGCGCGGTATGCCGGGGCGCACTAGCGTGTGGGCACTAGGACCTGGGCGCCCGCGACGGCAACGGCGCTCACGCATGCGCACTCGTGATCGTGGACGCGCCTGGCACCAATAGGAGCGCAGAGCGCCCTATTTAAACAGGCTCGGACTGTGCTTTAGTTGCCGTATGGTCTTTTCCTGTATCCTGTGTCCTGACAGATTGCTTTGCTGCCGACCCTGCCTGACCCTGATTCATTGACTGTCTCCTGCTCTGACCCCTGGCTTGCCTGACCATTCTACTGTCTAATCCTGTGCCTTTGATCTCCTGTTGCCGAACCTGGACCGTGACCCATTTATTCTTCTGCCTGCCGTTTGTACCGACCTGCCTCCGCTGTTACCGACCTGGCCTGTCTGACTTCGCTCACTCTGCCTCCTCACATCAGACTCTCACCTGCTACATACCACCGACAAGTACCTCTACCACAGCTGGTTGCACCCAGGGGCCGGAAGGATGGAAGGAGGGGATGGAGGAAGGAAGAATAGGGAGGGAAGGAATGGATGGAGGAAGGAATGAAAGAAGGGGAGGGAAGGAAGGAAGCGAGGAAGGAAGAAAAGGGAGGGAGGGAATGGATGAAGGAAGGAACAAATGGATGGAGGAAGGGATGAAAGAAGGGGAAGGAAGGAAGGAAGAAAGGAAGGAGGGGAGGGAAGAAGGAAGGAAGAAAAGGGAATGGATAGAGAAAGGAAGGAAGAAAAGGGAATGGATGGAGGAAAGAATGAAGGAAAGGGAGGAAGGAAGGAAGGAAATAAAAAAAGGGGAGGGAGGCAGGAAGGAAATTAAAGGAGGGGAGGGAGGAAAGAATGAAGGAAGGGAGGGGAGGGAGGAAAGAATGAAGGAAGGGAGGGGATAAAGGAAGGAAGGAAGGAATGAAGGGAGGGAGGAAGGGAGAAAGGAAGGAAGGAAGGAAGGAAGAAAAGGGAGGGAAGGAATGAAGGAAGGAAGGAAGGAAGGAAGGAAAGAAGGGGAGGGAGGGAGAGCGAAAGGAAGGAAGGGATAAAGGGAGGGAAGGAAAGAAAGAATGAAGGGAGGGGATGGAGGAAGGAAGAAAAGGGAGGGAGGGAATGGATGGAGGAGGAAGCAAGGAAATGGATGGAGGAAGGAATGAAGGAAGGAGAGGGAAGGAAGAAAAGGGAGGGAATGGATGAAGGAAGGAAGGAAAGAAGGGAAGGAATGGATGGAGGAAGGAAGGAATGAAGGAGGGGGTGGGAAGAAGGGAGGAAAGAATGAAAGGAGGGGAGGGAGGAAAGAATGAAGGAAGGGGATGGAGGAAGGAAAAAAAGGGAGGGAGGGAATGGATGGAGGAAGGAAAGGAGGAAGGAAGGGATGGGAGAGAGGGAGAGTGAGAGGGAGGGGGGGAAGGAGAGAGAGAGAAAAGGAGAGGGGGGAGGGGGAGAGAGAGAAAGGGGGAGGGAGGGGGAAAGTGGGGGAGGGAGAGGGAGAGAGAGAGGGGGGAAGGGAGAGGGAAAGGGAGAGAGAGGGAGGGGGAGATAGAGAGGGGGGAAGAGGGAGGGGGGAGAGGGAGAGAGAGAGGGGGGATAGAGAGAGGGGGAGGAGGAAAGAGAGTGAGAGAGAGAGAGAGAGCGCGTGTACATCAGAAGCATCACGGAGCTGCCGGCTGATCTGGACAGGGGAGGCAGAGCAGATCCTCTCTCCTCTGCTGTGCTGTGGAGGATGGGGGGAGGGGCTGGTCACTGTCAGAGAAGAGGCATCAGAGACCTGCGGGGGGGATGAGGAGCAGGGGGGGCCAGGAGGGAAATCCGATGCACAGTCAGGGATGATCGGTGCAGTGGAGGGACACTGACAGCACCGATCTCCCTGCATGGTTTTCAACAAGGCAGCTGGAAGCCTCCCCCTCCCGTCACCTGACTCACTCTGCCACCACCTGAAGTGACAGGTGAGCTACTTCTGGGTCGGGATCTGAGACTGCCTCCTCCTCCACTCCCCACACTGTCACTGGACAGTGATCCTCTCACGGGCCCCCTGATGACCCCGGGCCTTCGGGCAGTGCCCAAATGGTCTGTCCGCCCCTGTCAACAAGGCATTTTCCTCCACACAACTGCCACTCACTGGATATTTCCTCTTTTTCGGACCATTCTCTATAAACTCTAGAGATGGTTGTGTGTAAAAATCCCAGCAGATCAGCAGTTTTTTAAATACTCAGACCAGCCCATCTGGCACCAACAACCATTCCACATTCAGAGTCACTTAAATTCCCTTTCTTCCTCATTCTGATGCTTAGAACTTCAGTAACTCATCTTCATCATGTCTAGAGATGTCTAAATGCATTGAGTTGCTGCCACGTGATTGGCTGATTAGCAATTTGTGTTACCCAGCAGTTGAACAAGTGGACCTAATAAAGTGGTCGGTGAGTGTATACTCGGTATAATTGTATTTTCATACAAATCGTATTTACGGTGTATGATTGTAAGAACCGGCCTCTAAGGCAGGGCTCTCCAAACGTTTTAAACAAAGGGCAAGTTTACTGACCTCCAGACATTAGGAGGGCCAGACTAGCCCGAGGAAAAAGAAAATGCACCAGGGTGAGCGGCACCTAATAATGCCTTAGACTTGCTGGTCAGTGGCAGCAAAAAAGGATTACTGCTTCTCAACCGCCCTATAGCAGAAACACTGCTACAGTGTGGCACGGGTGCGCAAAATCACACATGCACACGTTATTTCGCATTTCCGGGTAGGGGTGCTCACGCGACACCATTCGCGGCCACGGCTGTCAATCACCATGTCCCGGCCAGTGATTACCAGCCGGCACCCAGTGAGTACCCGCCGGCTCCTGGTGATTACCAAGCATCTTCGATGGGGAGGAGGACTGCTTTATTTACTAGCAGTTCTCCTCCCTGTCAGCTCAGGCACACTGCTCTGGATGGCTGTGCACAGCCACCCAAAGCAGTGTATTTAAAGTGAAACACACAGACACAGCCCCCTAATAAAACACGCCCAGCACACAGTTAACCCTTTGATCGCCCCTCATATTAACCCCTTCCTGCCCAGTGCTTTTTTTTTTAAGCACCGATCACTGTATTGGTGTCACTGAGGATGTCAATGACACCAAGTCAGTTCCTTCCAGGGTCAGAATGTCCCCCGCAGTCTTGCTATAAGTCTCTGATTGCTGCCATTACTAGTAAAAAAAAAAAAAAAAAATCCCAATATCTATACCGCCATTTGTAAACGCTATAACTTTCACCTAATCCAATTATTTTATTGGGATTTTTTTTTAGCAAAGACACAGAGCAGAGTACATTTTGGACTAAATTTATGACAAAATTTGAATTTTTTTCTATTTTTTTTAGTGGACGTGTTTAGTAGCAAAAAGTAAAAAATTTTGTTTTTTTCTCAAAATTGTCAGTCTTTTTTTTTTTTTATAGCACAGAAAAAAAAAAACAAAAAAACACACAGGCAATCAAATACTACCAAAGAAAGCTCTATTCTTGGGAAAAAAAGGACGTAAATTTCATTTGGGTGCAGCGTTGCATGACCGCGCAATTGTCAGTCAAACTAGCGCAGCGCCGTAAAACAGAAAAAATGGCCTGGTCAGGAGGGGGGGGGGGGGGGGAATTCCTCAGGAAGGCAAGGGGTTAACTAATGTTTGGTCAGTAGGAGGAGGAATGATTTCCTATCATTGGTATCAGTTGGAGGAATATTGCCCATTGTTGGTATCAGTGTTGGGAATAATGTCCAGTCATAGGTGTCAGTGGATAGAATAATACATCATATCCGTGAGAGGAATAGTGCCCCAAGGGCCACATAAGAAGAATCAAAGGGCCACATCTGGCCTGCGGGCCACAGATTGGAGACCACTGCTCTAAGGAGTTTATATTGAAACTTAAAGTGTTACTAAACCCCCAACAGTACAATCAGTCTGTAGATGCAGTAAAGCGTGTTTGTTATACTCAGTATGGAACACTGAGGGGTTAATCCTCTGCATTGTGTAAAAAGGCTGTTTGATCCTGTCTTCTCTGATTTCCCACCCCTTCTTCCAGTGTGACATATCGCCTAGAGTCACTCTAGCAATACACACCAAACTGGGCATGTGCAGAGAGTTTTTTCTCTTGGGAGAGTGCATGTGATCAGCACAGGGCCAAACAGCACTGTTCAGACAGAGGCCAGGGGTTCTGCATTCTCCTAGAGCAAAATAAAAACTCCTCCTACAAGCTTTAACATGTGTTCTGCTGGACACTGATAGAAGTCACAAGACCGCTATATACTGCTGATGAGAAAAGGTATTTAGCAGTTGATATTTACTAAAATAATTACATTTCCATGTTGTGTGTAGTGTGGGAGAGTGGATATAGTGAATGCAGGGTCCGGGGAGACCAGATATAGTGAATGCGGGGTCCGGGGAGAGCGGATATAGTGAATGCAGGGTCCGGGGAGACCAGATATAGTGAATGCAGGGTCCAGGGAGACCAGATATAGTGAATGCGGGGTCCGGGGAGAGCGGATATAGTGAATGCAGGGTCCGGGGAGAGCGGATATAGTGAATGCAGGGTCTGGGGAGACCAGATATAGTGAATGCAGGGTTCGGGGAGACCGGATATAGTGAATGCAGGGTCCGGGGAGACCAGATATAGTGAATGCAGGGTCCAGGGAGACCAGATATAGTGAATGCGGGGTCCGGGGAGAGCGGATATAGTGAATGCAGGGTCCGGGGAGAGCGGATATAGTGAATGCGGGGTCTGGGGAGACCAGATATAGTGAATGCAGGGTTTGGGGAGACCGGATATAGTGAATGCAGGGTCCGGGGAGACCGGATATAGTGAATGCGGGGTTCGGGGAGACCAGATATAGTGAATGCGGGGTCCGGGGAGACCAGATATAGTGAATGCAGGGTTCGGGGAGACCAGATATAGTGAATGCAGGGTCCGGGGAGACCGGATATAGTGAATGCGGGGTCCGGGGAGACCAGATATAGTGAATGCAGGGTCCGGGGAGAGCGGATACAGTGAATGCAGGGTCCGGGGAGAGCGGATATAATGAATGCAGAGTCCGGGGAGACCAGATATAGTGAATGCAGGGTTCGGGGAGCCAGATATAGTGAATGCAGGGTCTAGGGAGACCAGATATAGTGAATGCAGGGTCTGGGGAGACCAGATACAGTGAATTCAGGGTCTGGGGAGACCAGATATAGTGAATGCAGGGTCCGGGGAGAGCGGATATAGTGAATGCAGGGTCCGGGGAGAGCGGATATAGTGAATGCGGGGTCCGGGGAGAGCGGATATAGTGAATGCGGGGTACGGGGAGAGCGGATACAGTGAATGCGGGGTCCGGGGAGAGTGGATATAGTGAATGCAGGGTCCGGGGAGACCAGATATAGTGAATGCAGGGTCCGGGGAGACCAGATATAGTGAATGCAGGGTCCGGGGAGACCGGATATAGTGAATGCAGGGTCCGGGGAGACCAGATATAGTGAATGCAGGGTCCGGGGAGACCAGATATAGTGAATGCAGGGTCCGGGGAGACCAGATATAGTGAATGCAGGGTCCGGGGAGACCAGATATAGTGAATGCAGGGTCCGGGGAGACCAGATATAGTGAATGCAGGGTCCGGGGAGACCAGATATAGTGAATGCAGGGTCCGGTCCACAGCGGAAACATTTAATGTGGAAGAGAGGCTTATCACTGGAGGCTTTTTCAGCAGATTGAGCTCTAGGCCGTGGAAGTCCACCAACTTCTTTGTTTTTAGCAGCAGTCTCATTTTTGTGCTCACCCAAAGAACTCTGATGAACTTTGCTTTTAGAAGGAGTACTAAAAAGGATATCAGCCTCCTGTTTCTTTACTTCAGTCATAGTTTCAGTAAAAGTAAAATTTCTCTCTCTCTCAAAACAACTCTTAGGACCGGTGACATTGGGTGATGCAGCAGTAACCCCTTTATGATTTGAGCAGTCCTTAATTTATCAACATCTGTAGGAGAGATGACCTTTTCAGTGAGCAATCTTCCTAGAAGCACTTTTAGCCTCCTCACAAACACAGGGACATCCTCTCCCTCTGTATGCTTTGTCTGTTTAATATCAGCAAGCCACTAACTTCTGTTCATAACAATGACATGGTCTTTCCTTAATGTCCTGATCCAAGATAGATCTCAGCAGTGCCTCCAAATGTAGTGCTATTTGTACACTGTTTGCGGCTACTGGGGTATGATGGTGCCACCTGTATAGTATTTAGGAGCAGAGTCCTTATAATCTGTGTGATCAGGACAAGATCTCTAACAAGCACTAGTGCCTCCACTCAGTTAGGGCTTGTGGATAACAAGTGAAATCCCAACTGAGAAATGTATCATCCACACAGCATTGTATATGACAGTCCATGTATTGAAGAAATAACATTCAGTGAACCATCAAACATAAAGTATCATCCAAACAGGAACATTAAAGCATTAACAGTCTTTCTGCATGTCTCAGTGAGGGGAGGCTGCAACACTTATGCAGGCCATAGATGGGGAGAAAACCGGCCGGTTTTGTAACAAAAAAATGAAAAATCGGTCATTCAATAGGTCGACGTTACAACCAACAGTAAAAAAATCGGCCGATTTTCTTCCCGTCTATGGCCGGCAATTAATTACTGTCCCTGCAGAGAGCCCCGCTATTATATTTGACATGAAAAGTCTTGCGGTTGCAACAATTTATCTATTTGTATCCATTTTGGATACAGATGGTTTTTAGGATACAAATAGATACATTGTTGCAACCGCAATACCTTTTCATGTCAAATATAATAGCGGGCTGGAGTTCTTCTTTCTCTTCTTCTTTCTCTTCTTCTTCTTCCTCTTCTTTCTCTTCTTCTTCTTTCTCTTTTCTTCTTTCTCGTCTTCTTCTTCTTTCTCCTCTTCTTCCTCTTCTTTCTCTTCTTCCTCTTCTTCTTCTTCTTTCTCTTCTTCTTCCTCCTCCTTTCTCTCCTTCTTCTTTCTCTTCTTCTTCTTCCTCTTCCTTTTCTTCTTCTCCTCCTTCTTCCTCTTCTTCTTCTTCCTCTTCTTTCTCTTCCTTTTCTTCTTCCTCTTCTTTCTCTTCTTCTTCTTCTTCCCCTTCTACTTCTTCTTTCTCTTCTTCTTCTTTTTCTTCTTCTTCTTTTTCTTGCAGGTCACAGCTCATGCGCAGATTTTTTTTATCGGTAAAAAGATCGGCCAATGTGCCCATCATTGCCGCAAAAATCGGCTGATCGGCAAAATCGGACGATTTTTTTCCAACTCTACCAATCAAAAAAATCTGACAAAATCCAGAAAATGACCAACCAATTAACTCGGTTGATTTTATTTTGCGGCCGAAAAATCGGCCGATTTTCGACCCATCTATGGCCTGCATTACAGTCTGAGTTCTCTCTCCCCCAGGCAATCTACACTTCCCTCTTTTTTTCACAAGTCTCTCTCTGATGACCTCATCCACAATCCCCAGAGAACATAGCAACCATATTGGAAAAGGCCAAAACAAATACTGCATAATAGAATACACTGGAAGATGGGCAAAGAAATGATCACATCACTACATATGATATTCCAGCCTGTCCTCGCCCCACACTCTACTGCTGCTAGTCATCTTCTGCAATGAAAAGCCAGCACTGGGAGCTTTCCTTCTCTTTCCACAACAAGTGCATACTTTCCTGACTTCTTCCTATTGGCTGTCAGTCCAAGGACACTGAGCCTCCTCCAATCCCTGCAGCACACTGCTCAGAGCTCTGCTCCTCTGCTGTCCCAGGAATGGGTGTGCTGCTGTACCCGACCTGTAATGGACATCTCCTGGAAACTCCCTGACTAAGGGCACTGTGGTGTGTGACATTCAGCATGTGCAGTACAGTCGCATAGGTCACACACACACAGCATTACCCCCCACCCCACTTTTCCCCAATGTCCCCCCCCACTAAACCCCTATGCCACCCCCCACACACACTTATCCCCATTGTCCCTCTACTTCTCCCAAATATTCCTCCTCTCCCTCCACTAATCTCCAATGTCCCTCCTCTCCCCCACTTATTCCCAATGTTCTTCCTCTCCCTCCACTAATTCCCAATATCCCTCCTGTCCCTCCACTAATTCCCAATATCCCTCCTCTCCCTCCACTAATTCCCAATATCCCTCCTCTCCCTCAACTAATCCCCAATGTCCCTCCTCTCCCTCCACTAATCTCCAATGTCCCTCCTCACCCTCCACTAATCCCCAATGTCCCTCCTCTCTCCCACTTATTCCCAATGTTCCGCCTCTCCCCCACTTATTCCCAATGTTCCTCCTCTCCCCCACTTATTCCCAATGTCCCTCCTTTCCCCCACTTTTTTCCAATGTCCCTCCTCTCTCCCACTTATTCCCAATGTTCCTCCTCTCCCTCCACTAATTCCCAATATCCCTCCTTTCCCTCCACTAATTCCCAATATCCCTCCTCTCCCTCCACTAATTCCCAATATCCCTCCTCTCCCTCCACTAATTCCCAATATCCCTCCTCTCCCTCCACTAATCCCCAATGTCCCTCCTCTCCCTCCACTAATCCCCAATGTCCCACCTCTCCCTCCACTAATCCCCAATGACCCTCCTCTCTCCCATTTATTCCCAATGTCCCTCCTCTCCCTCCACTAATTCCCAATGTTCCTCCTCTCCCTCCACTAATTCCCAATGTCCCTCCTCTCCCTCCACTAATTCCCAATGTTCCTCCTCTCCATCCACTAATTCCCAATGTTCCTCCTCTCCCTCCACTAATTCCCAATGTTCCTCCTCTCCCTCCACTAATTCCCAATGTTCCTCCTATCCCTCCACTAATCCCCAATGTTCCTCCTCTCCCTCCACTAATCCCCAATGTTCCTCCTCTCCCTCCACTAATCCCCAATGTTCCTCCTCTCCCTCCACTAATCCCCAATGTTCCTCCTCTCCCTCCACTAATTCCCAATGTTCCTCCTCTCCCTCCACTAATCCGCAATGTTCTTCCTCTCCCTCCACTAATTTGCAATGTTCCTCCTCTCCCTCCACTAATTTGCAATGTTCCTCCTCTCCCTCCACTAATTTGCAATGTTCCTCTTCTCCCTCCACTAATTCCCAATGTTCCTCCTCTCCATCCACTAATTCCCAATGTTCCTCCTCTCCCTCCACTAATTCCCAATGTTCCTCCTCTCCCTCCACTAATCCGCAATGTTCTTCCTCTCCCTCCACTAATTTGCAATGTTCCTCCTCTCCCTCCACTAATTTGCAATGTTCCTCCTCTCCCTCCACTAATTCGCAATGTTCCTCTTCTCCCTCCACTAATTCCCAATGTTCCTCCTCTCCATCCACTAATTCCCAATGTTCCTCCTCTCCCTCCACTAATTCCCAATGTTCCTCCTCTCCCTCCACTAATTCCCAATGTTCCTCCTCTCCCTCCACTAATTCCCAATGTTCCTCCTCTCCCTCCACTAATCCCCAATGTTCCTCTTCTCCCTCCACTAATTTCCAATGTTCCTCTTCTCCCTCCACTAATTTCCAATGTTCCTCTTCTCCCTCCACTAATTTCCAATGTTCCTCCTCTCCCTCCACTAATCCCTAATGCCCTCCCTCTTCCCCCACTTATTCCCAATGTTCCTCCTCTCCATCCACTAATTCCCAATGTTCCTCCTCTCCCTCCACTAATTCCCAATGTTCCTCCTCTCCCTCCACTAATTCCCAATGTTCCTCCTCTCCCTCCACTAATTCCCAATGTTCCTCCTCTCCCTCCACTAATTCCCAATGTTCCTCCTCTCCCTCCACTAATTCACAATGTTCCTCTTCTCCCTCCACTAATCCCCAATGTTCCTCCTCTCCCTCCACTAATTTCCAATGTTCCTCTTCTCCCTCCACTAATTCCCAATGTTCCTCCTCTCCCTCCACTAATTCCCAATGTTCCTCCTCTCCCTCCACTAATCCCCAATGTTCCTCTTCTCCCTCCACTAATTTCCAATGTTCCTCTTCTCCCTCCACTAATTTCCAATGTTCCTCCTCTCCCCTCCACTAATCCCTAATGCCCTCCCTCTTCCCCCGCTTATCCCCAATGCTCCCCTATTCTCCCACTTATCGCAAATGTCCCCCTCTTCTCCCACTTATCCCCGATGTTTCTCCTCCCCCCCAGTCCCCAATGCCCCCCTCTCCCCCACATTAGAAATTAGCACATTGCCCCCTCCCCCCATTTGGCACCTATGCCTCATTAGCTTGGCACCAATGTCATCCCCTATCACCCCTTAGCACTAATGCTCCCTCTCCCCACTTGACATTGCACTCCCATTGTAAGTTGTAACTTCTGTTCTGCAGCAGGCCCTCTCTCTGATACTCTGTAGGTGGGGAGAGAGAATTTGGGGTGTTGAGGAGGGCCCTGTACTAGAAGGGGGGGGGGGGGTTGTAAACTGGCCTATGAGATATGCATTTCTGAGCCCTGCACTCTGTATGCAACTCACTCCTGAACTCTTCATGCAGTGTTTTCCTGAACCCTGCACCCTGTACGCAGTGCATTCCTGAACCCTGCACCCTGTACGCAGTGCATTCCTGAACCCTGCACCCTGTACGCAGTGCATTCCTAAACCCTGCACCCTGTACGCAGTGCATTCCTGAACCCTGCACCCTGTACGCAGTGCATTCCTGAACCCTGCACCCTGTACGCAGTGCATTCCTAAACCCTGCACCCTGTACGCAGTGCATTCCTGAACCCTGCACCCTGTACGCAGTGCATTCCTGAACCCTGCACCCTGTACGCAGTGCATTCCTAAACCCTGCACCCTGTACGCAGTGCATTCCTGAACCCTGCACCCTGTACGCAGTGCATTCCTGAACCCTGCACCCTGTACGCAGTGCATTCCTGAACCCTGCACCCTGTACGCAGTGCATTCCTGAACCCTGCACCCTGTACGCAGTGCATTCCTAAACCCTGCACCCTGTACGCAGTGCATTCCTGAACCCTGCACCCTGTACGCAGTGCATTCCTGAACCCTGCACCCTGTACGCAGTGCATTCCTGAACCCTGCACCCTGTACGCAGTGCATTCCTAAACCCTGCACCCTGTACGCAGTGCATTCCTGAACCCTGCACCCTGTACGCAGTGCATTCCTGAACCCTGCACCCTGTACGCAGTGCATTCCTAAACCCTGCACCCTGTACGCAGTGCATTCCTGAACCCTGCACCCTGTACGCAGTGCATTCCTGAACCCTGCACCCTGTACGCAGTGCATTCCTGAACCCTGCACCCTGTACGCAGTGCATTCCTAAACCCTGCACCCTGTACGCAGTGCATTCCTAAACCCTGCACCCTGTACGCAGTGCATTCCTGAACCCTGCACCCTGTACGCAGTGCATTCCTGAACCCTGCACCCTGTACACAGTGCATTCCTGAACCCTGCACCCTGTACGCAGTGCATTCCTGAACCCTGCACCCTGTACGCAGTGCATTCCTAAACCCTGCACCCTGTACGCAGTGCATTCCTGAACACTGCACCCTGTACGCAGTGCATTCCTAAACCCTGCACCCTGTACGCAGTGCATTCCTAAACCCTGCACCCTGTACGCAGTGCTCTCTTGAACTCTGCCCTGTGCAGTATGCACTACTGATAGTTCTAGGAAATTTTCTGTAAAAACTAAAAAACATTAAACGTTAAGTCACCATAAAATCCGTTTTCATTTTTAAAAGCCCCAGACATTCCTAAAAGCACGTCTGACTAATAAGAAATATCAATCCTTTATATTTTCCATTTTGGGAAATTTTTTTTTTTTTTTTATCAGGACAAGTAGATTGGGACCCCAATTAGTCCCTTGGACAAGCAGTTATTTTTTACATTTCCACACCCCCTGATGGAGAAGGAAAGAGAATTAAGTGACTCTGAACGTGACATGGTTGTTGGTGCCAGACGGGTTGGTCTGAGTATTATAAAAACTGCTGATCTACTGGAATTTTCACGCACAACCATTTCTAGGGTTTAAAAAGAAAAAGAGAAAATATCCAGTGAGCTGCACTTGTGTGGAGGAATTTGCCTTGTTGATGTCAGAGGACAATGGGCAGACTGGTTCCAGATGATAGAAAGGCAACAGTAAGGCTCCATATACACTGCAGCTGATAAACAGATGTTTAGGAGCTTTTCTGTGTTTTTGTCAGCAGCCCCCGAACTCCCCCTAATGTTCTCCTCTGTCTCCATGTACACATCGTCCTTTACAGGCAGTTGAGTTTACAGTCGTTTTTTTGAACGCACCAAACTTGCATTCAGGAGTAGATTTTATCAGCGTTTCAAATGCCAACCACTTGTAAACGTGGCTAACCGCATTTATAAGCGTTTGTGTTTAGAAGCGTTTTTTAACTGTTCCATATCCAGATGCTGTCCGGAGCCTTTTTTCATCATCAGAAAAGCATGCAAAGCGTTTTCCATGTATTCAAATGGACCCGGTACACCGGCGCAGTCAGTTCCAGGTTTCTCGTGAAGGAAAAAAATGGTAGAACGTGCCGCATTATGCTCATGATGGGATCCATAGTGAATACAACCAGAAAAGACAGGAAATCTCCACACATACTGCTCTCTCTGCTTCTGCTCTCTCTATTCCTCTCAAAATTTCTGAAATAGTTCATTTTTTCCTATTTTTCACTGCATTCTGGGCATTTTGGAAGGTCTCCTGATACCTTTAACCATTAGCCGCCCGGCCAATGGCCGTTTGGCGGCTTCAAAAGTGTCTCTGCACTCCGGGTGCACGCCATTTGGCTTGCTCCTGCACATGCGCAGTTTGCGCTAATGCAGAGCGGCGCAGCAGTGCGATCTGTCACCAGCCGTGCACCTCGGACACGGCCGATGACAGATCCGAGTACCGGCTCCCGTTGCTGGTACCATGTGACCTGCTGTGACCAATCACAGCAGGTCACATGACAGTTGTATACAATGGATGGCTTCATTCATGATGCCATCCATTGTATACTAGTGCCTAGCTGTGAATGGTCACAGCTAATCACATGCACATGTCATGTGATTAGCTGTGACCAAATCACAGCTAAGCACAAAAAAAAAAAAAAAAAAAAGCTGAATGAATCGATTTCATTCAGGTAAATGCTTGCTTATAGCAAAGTAATTCTTTGCTATAAGCAAATTGTGTAAAAAAAAAAAAAAAAAAAATACTGATCACTTCCCCAAAGTAGTACAATGTTACTATGGTAACATTGTACTACTTTGGTCATAGTAAAATATGAAAAAAAAAATCTTAAAAAAAATTTAAAAAAATGTAATAAAAAATTAAATATAATAAAAAAATAAAAAAAAATAAAAAAATTAAAAAAAAAAATATATATATATATATATATTTTTTTCATACTGTCACCAGTCAGTGTCCCTGTTCACTGCCATGCCAGTTATATGATGATGCTGTACTGCACTGGTGACAGTATGTAAAAAAAAAAATTGTGAAAATAATTTTTTTAATTTTTTCATTTTCCGAAAAATTATGACAAAAAAATACAACTTCAAAAAACTCGCCATGCCTCTTATGAAGTACGTCGGACTGTCTACTCTGCAAAAAGGGGTCATTTGGGGATATCTGTACTATTCTGACATTCTTGGACCTCAAGAAATTAGATTGGCTGTCAGTACTTCAGGATTGATCAATATTCAGATCTATCCCATAGTTTGTGAACTCTATAACTTTCCTACAAACTAAATAATACATCCTAATTTGGGTTATTTTCACCAAAGACATGTAGCAGAATACATCTTGGCCTAAATTTATGAAGAACAATTATTTATTTGTAAACTTTTATAACAGAAACAAAGAAAAATGTGTTTTTTTTTCAAACTTTTTGGTCTTTTTTTGTTAATTTAGCAAAAAAAAAAAACCCCTGCGGTGATTAAATACCACCAAAAGAAAGCTCTAGTTGTGTGAAGAAAATGATAAAATTTTAGTTTGGGTACAATGTTGTATGACCGCGCAATTGTCATTCAAAGTGTGAGAGCGCTGAAACCTGAAAAATGGCCTGGGCAGGAAGGGGGAAAATTGCACGGTATTGAAACGGTTAAAAAACGCTTCTAAAAGTAAACGCACATAAACGCACTATGCAAACGCAGCTAAACAGACGTTATTTAACCTACGTTTTCCAGCAGTCAGTTTCCATGGTACAGAAGAGTTTTCCAAACGTCCCGTGTACATGGAGCCTAATACCTAGAAAAAGTCACCCTCTACTAGAGAGCAAAAACTACTCAACATCCCATGAAGTTAGGCTAGGTTCATACTGGAGCAGGTGGTGGTGAGTGCTGGAATCACAGCTGTTCCCCACCCACAGCCGAATCGCACTGCCCTGTAGAGAAGCGCGGGGCTACCATTCATGCCTAATGGCACCCCCGTGAATCCCCCAAACGTCCCATGTACATGGATCCTAACTCAAATAACCACTTGTTACAAAATCCATTATAGAAATACAAACAAAAATAGGATCTATAAGGTTACATTTGGTTAGATTTTCAGTTAGTTTACTGGCAGAGGCAGATTAATTAGCTAATTCGATTAAGTCGATATATTAATTCGTTCTTAAGGATTTTACTTCTTGTTTTTTTAAATCGGTAAACTAGAGCAATTGTACTGGAAAATGCCGAACATCTAGAAGTCTAAAATATACAGGCCATACAGAACTGATGTATGTATCAAAATCTAATATTAATGAAAAATATTTATAGGCCACCAAGTTGGACTGCCCACATCCCTAAACTGAATCTGAACAAGAAGAACTACCATTCCCTGCGGGAACAGTAACGTATGTTAAAAAAATACCAAATTATATTTGACAAAATCAAATGAAAATAATATAAAATCATATCGGCTGGTATTATGTGTCAAGCGTCTGTGGTTGTGATCCCTTGTAGATCGCCAACTCGGGGTTCCCCAGGGTGCGGAGTCTAAGCCCCAGCCTGCTTCTTCACCAGAGCCCCTGATGGTGGGGATGGACTTGCAGCAAGCTAGAACCAGGTCGCGGCCCCCAGGTACTCCCAGCTGTGAATGCGGAGATCACTCACATGAGCAGAGTGTAATGGCAGGAAATCCAATAGACAAGTTGAGGTCAGGATGGGCAGAAATCAAGCACAGTCAGTGGACAAAGCTGGGGTCAGTACACAGGTAGTCGGCAGGGGTGGACTGACCATTTGGAAACTTGGGCACTGCCCGAGGGCCCGGGGTCAGTAGGGGGCCCCATGAGATGCCCCTGGTACCTTTTTCATAGGCTTTTTTGAGTTTGGGCAAGGACACAGGGGCCCCATGATCCCCTATTGCCTGGGGGCCCCATGAGTTGTCAGTCCGCCCCTGGTAGTCAGATACAGAAGTAGCAACAGATAGGAGCTCAGAGAACTAAGAAGTTGCTCAGGCAAAGTGGACTAGACTGAGCATGTCTTATAAAGACAAGCAAACTAGGAGGCGGGCCAGGAAGTGATAGAAGAGAAGGAAATAAAACCCAGAGAACAGCAGACGAAGCCCATCGGTGAACACAGACAAACCGCACATGTGAAAGGGATCAGGAACAGCACTGCAGCAAGGAGGTAAGAATACACAAACAAGAAACCGCAGGCTAACTTGTGACAGTATGTGTTTTCCATGGTATATCATGCTAGCAACATCCCCAAAAGGTATCCACGGGGGGGGAGTTGCATATAATGTAACAGTCCCCAATAAAAACATAAACCCAACACGTTTTAAGGGATTTCCTTTATTCTCTTCTTCAGGGGTGTGGAGAGTGTTGGGTATAAGCATGTAACAAGCAAAGTTGACCAGCCAGAGTTGAGCCCCATTCCCCACCATTTGCCAAAATGGAGCCAAGCACACCGCAGGGAAGATATACAGCCACAGAGACAAAGGGGCCTCAGACACCCGAGTAGTAACAACTTGTATAATAGCCTGTATGTCCTCAGTAGTAATCACAAGGTGAATGGAGCCTGTCTGTCCTCAGTGGAAGCTTGGCTCTATTTTGGCAGATGGTGGGGAATGATTATACAGCTCTATATCATACACTGATTTTAATTGCAACATTGGCAGTCCAACTGTGCTTGCAACATGCTTATACCCAACACTCTCCATATCCCTGAAGAAGAGGATAAAGGCAATGCTTTGAAACGTGTTGGGTTTATGTTTTATTGGGGACTGTTGTGAAACATATAAGCATTCATTATATACTATATGGCCAAAAGTATTGGGACGCCTGCCTTTACACGCACATGAACTTTAATGGCCCCCCAGTCTTAGTCCGTAGGGTTCAATATTGAGTTGGCCTCGCCCTTTGCAGCTATGACAGCTTCAACTCTTCTGGGAAGGCCGTCCACAAGGGTTTGGAGGGTGTCTATGGGAAGATTTGACCATTCTTTCAGAAGCACATTTGTGAGGTCAGGCACTGATGTCGGACGAGAAGGCCTGGCTCACAGTCTGTCACGTACCTGATGGGAGACTGAATTGACGAGGTCGGCCTCACTTGTGTCACTAGCCCTGACCCCACTGAGGTTGGAACAGGGGGAGTCTAGGGACCAGGGGGACAAGAGCGCCAGAGGTTTGCTTGTGGCTCTTGCAGATGAAGACCTTGGTAGGCAGGATATCCTCTGATTTGGGTACTGTAGAAATAGACCAGGCAGATTCAGTGGATTGCCAGATGCACAGCAGAGCCAGGTATGTAGCCAGGACACAGGACTGATCACTAGCCCAAGGAAAGAAAATAGATTGTTTCTCGAACATTTCTCGGCTTTTGCGTAGAGGCGGTGCTGGCGTAGTCTATCTAGCGTCTTTTTTACATGGTCTCGATGACTTTTGATGGAACATGAAAAAACCAAGATGTCATCCAGATAAACGATTAAAAATAGATCCAGGTAGTCTTGAAATACATCATTTACCAGGTGTTGGAAGGTTGCTGGGGCGTTACAAAGACCAAAGGGCATTACCAGATACTCAAAGTGCCCAAATCTGGTTTGGAAGGCTGTCTTCCATTCGTCCCCTTCCCGAATTCTTACTAGATTGTAAGCGCCCCTCAGATCTAATTTTGAGAAAAAACATGCTCCACGTAACCTTTGAAATAATTTGAGGATCGACGGAAGGGGATAACGATTTTTGACCGTTATTTTGTTCAAGTCCCGATAGTCTATACAAGGTCTCAAAGTGCCCTCCTTCTTCTCCACAAAGAATATGCCGGCTCCTGCTGGTGAAGTAGACGGACGAATAAACCCTTTTTCCAAGCTTTCGTCTATATACCCCCGGAGAACCTTTAATTCGACTTCGGATAGAGGGTAGATTTTACCGAAAGGAATTTCGGCGCTGGGCAGGAGCTCAATTGGACAGTCATAGGGTCGATGCGGAGGAAGAGTGTTGGCACTCTTTTTATTGAACACATCCAGATACTAATGGTATGCCACAAGGACAAGCTTCATGGTTTCAGGATCAGAGTGGATACCGAGAAGAGGAGTTGTCACACCTATTTCTTTGGGAGTACAGTGCGTCCGGCAATATTCCGAAGGGAAAGAGATCTCTCCAGACAACCAATTGATGGTTGGATTATGTGCTTTTAACCAAGGCATACTGAGGATAATTGGAAAAGTCTCCACACTAATTCATCCCAAAGGTGTTCTATGGGGTTGAGGTCAGGACTATGTGCAGGCCAGTCAAGTTCCTCCACCCCAAACTGGCTCCTCCATGTCTTTATGGACCTTGCTTTGTGCACTGGTGTGAGAAGTCATGTTGGAACAGGAAGGAGCCATCCCCAAACTCTTCCCACAAAGTTGGGAGCATGAACTTGTACAAAATGTCTTGGTATGCCAACACCAGTTCCCTTCACTGGAAATAAGGGGCCAACCCAAACCCCTGAAAAGTGACCCTACACCATAATCCCCCCTCCACCAAACTTTACACTTGGCCCTCGGAACAATGCAGTCAGGCAAGTACCATTCTCCTGGCAACCACCAAACCCAGACACATCCATCGGATTTCCAGACAGAGAAGCGTGATTGGTCACTCCAGAGAACATGTCTCCACTGCTCTAGAGTTCAGTGGCGGCATGCTTTACACCACGACATCTGACACTTTGCATTGCACTTGGTGATGTAAGGCTTGGATGCAGCTGCTCGGCCATGGAAACCCATTCCATGAAGGTCTCTACGCACTGTTGTGCTTATCTGAAGGTCACACCAACTTTGGAGGTCTTTAGCTATTGACTCTGCAGACAGTTGGCGACTTCTGCGCACTGTGCGCTTCAGCATGCGCTGACCCCGCTCTGTCATGTGACGTGGCCTACCACTTGGTGGCTGAGTTGCTGTTGTTCCCAGTTACTTCCACTTTGTTATAATCCCACTAACAGTTGAGCGTGGAATATTTAGTAGCCGGGAAATGTCACAGATGGACTTATTGCACAGGTGGCCACCTATCACGGGACCACGCTTGGAGTCACTGAGCTCCTGAGAGCGACCCATTCTTTCACCAATGTTTGTAGAAGCAGTCTGCATGCCTAGGGGCTTGATTGTATACACCTGTGACCATGGAGGGGATTGGAACACCTGAATCACATGATTTGGAGGGCAGGCCCAATACTTTTGGCAATATAGTGTATGCAACATCCCCCAGTGGATACCTTTTGGGATGCTGCTAACATGATGTACCATGTATAAATGCAAAATACAAGCCGATATGATTTTATATTGTTTTCATTTGATTTTGTAAAATACAGTAGAATTGTGCAAGAAATATAATTGAGAAAGAAATGACCATGAGCTGTAACCTGGAAAGAAAGAAAATTCTTGGCCATGAAAATTCTTTTCAGTAGCAACCATTTTCAGAACAGAAAATGGTGAAAATCTATTAATACATTGATCACATGGAGAGAATTTAGTTTTTCTTTTTACCCACAGAAGTTACACTTTAACACAGTGGTACATTCCATTACATTTAAAATGTATTTTCAGTCAAAACTTAAGTTTTGAATACAGTAAGGAAGAACCAATCTTGGGTTTGGTGCTATCACTCATAGGAAGTGACAGTAAGGAAGATTTAGAACCCATCTCTGGTTTGATGGTATCACTCATAGGAAGGGACAGTAAGGAAGAATTAGAACCCATCTCGGTTTTGGTGCTATCACTCATAGGAAGGGACAGTAAGGAAGAATTAGAACCCATCTCTGGTTTGGTGCTATCACTCATAGGAAGGAAGTGAAAGTAAGGAAAAATTAGAACCCATCTCGAGTTTCATGCTATCACTCATAGGAAGTGACAGTAAGGAAGAGTTAGAACCCATCTCAGGTTTGGTGCTATCACTCATAGGAAGTGACAGTAAGGAAGAGTTAGAACCCATCTCGGGTTTGGTGCTATCACTCATAGGAAGTGACAGTAATGAAGAGTTAGAACCCATCTCAGGTTTGGTGCTATCACTCATAGGAAGTGACAGTAATGAAGAGTTAGAACCCATCTCAGGTTTGGTGCTATCACTCATAGGAAGTGACAGTAAGGAAGAGTTAGAACCCATCTCAGGTTTGGTGCTATCACTCATAGGAAGTGACAGTAATGAAGAGTTAGAACCCATCTCAGGTTTGGTGCTATCACTCATAGGAAGTGACAGTAAGGAAGAGTTAGAACCCATCTCGGGTTTGGTGCTATCACTCATAGGAAGTGACAGTAATGAAGAGTTAGAACCCATCTCAGGTTTGGTGCTATCACTCATAGGAAGTGACAGTAATGAAGAGTTAGAACCCATCTCAGGTTTGGTGCTATCACTCATAGGAAGTGACAGTAAGGAAGAGTTAGAACCCATCTCGGGTTTGGTGCTATCACTCATAGGAAGTGACAGTAATGAAGAGTTAGAACCCATCTCAGGTTTGGTGCTATCACTCATAGGAAGTGACAGTAAGGAAGAGTTAGAACCCATCTCAGGTTTGGTGCTATCACTCATAGGAAGTGACAGTAAGGAAGAATTAGAACCCATCTCTGGTTTGATGGTATCACTGATAGGAAGTGACAGTAACAAAGAATTAGAACCCATCTCGAGTTTGGTGCTGTCATTAATAGGAAGTGACAGTAAGGAAGAATTAGAACCCATCTCGGTTTTGGTGCTATCACTCATAGGAAGTGACAGTAAGGAAGAATTAGAACCCATCTCGGTTTTGGTGCTATCACTCATAGGAAGTGACAGTAAGGAAGAATTAGAACCCATCTCGAGTTTGGTGCTATCACTCATAGGAAGTGACAGTAAAGCGGAATTTGAGCCCATCTCGGGTTTGGTGCTATCACTCATAGGAAGTGACAGTAAGGAAGAATTAGAACCCATCTCGGTTTTGGTGCTATCACTCATAGGAAGTGACAGTAAGGAAGAATTAGAACCCATCTCGGTTTTGGTGCTATCACTCATAGGAAGTGACAGTAAGGAAGAATTAGAACCCATCTCGAGTTTGGTGCTATCACTCATAGGAAGTGACAGTAAAGCGGAATTTGAGCCCATCTCGGGTTTGGTGCTATCACTCATAGGAAGTGACAGTAAGGAAGAATTAGAACCCATCTTGGGTTTGGTGCTATCACTCATAGGAAGTGACAGTAAGGAAGAATTAGAACCCATCTCGAGTTTGGAGCAATCACTCATAGGAAGTGACAGTAAGGAAGAATTAGAACCCATCTTGGGTTTGGTGCTATCACTCATAGGAAGTGTCAGTGAGGAAGAGTTAGAACCCATCTTGGGTTTCATGCTATCACTCATAGGAAGTGACGATAAAGCGGAATTTGAGCCCATCTCGGGTTTTCTGCTATCACTCATAGGAAGTGACAGTAAGGAAGAATTAGAACCCATCTCTGGTTTGGTGCTCTCATTCAATAGATTCCTCCAGCAACAATGAACCCCCCAAAAAACTACCACAGCCAACATAGATCCCCGGCAGGTACAACAGATCTCCCAGCAGCCAGCATCAATAGACTCTCCAGCAGGTAGCAACAATAGACAATAGACCCCTCCCTCAGCAGTAGATCCCTTTCAACAACAATTGACCCCGATCAACAATAGATCTCCCACCAGCAACAATAGACCTCCCTAGCAACAACAGACCACCATACAAAATAGATCCCCTTCAGGGGCAATAGATCAGCCAGCAACAATAGATCCTACAGCACCCCTTGCCATTACATACATTCAGTGCTGGGGGGTGCCAGAACTGAGTTCCCCCGCATTCCAGCTGAAAAAAAGCCCTGACTATAAGGCTGCGTTTAGATGCGCACAAATCTGTGTGCAATCTGAACACATTTTTTTTTCTGCCCGTGCCAATAAGCCCCATGATTTTGCACTGTTCTTTGGAATTGATATTAATTCATGGATAATAGAGTTTTTAATACTGATGGCGGGACCCACGGCTCCGGGTACAACCGCTTATAACCCCGGCTCCCTGCACCTGGGAAATAGCCAAATCGGCACAAAGGTGCCCCCCGATCCCCCCTGCATGGACCGGTACCTGCTGCCAGCTCCACCCGGCTCCGGTTCCGCTGCCCGGTCCCAGAAGATTAGCTCTCCCTCTCTTGCAGCCAAGATGGCCGCCGATCAAAGCCAACAGAGCAGCAGCATGACCAGCAGCATGGACACAGGCACAGGAACAGGTATGGCAGAAGCACAGCCACTCACCACAAATTTGGTAGGGCATGCTGACACCCTTAGTCCCACGGACCAATACAACAGGATTGCACAGGCTGTTGCTTCTTTATTACTACCTACTATTACTCAGGCAGTAGACAGAGCAGTAACACAGGGCATAGAGCAACTTAGAAGGGACCTGGGAGACAACGCCAAACATATAACTGAAGCTGAACAATGCCTTTCTGATCTGGAGGATGAGTTTCAAGCTATGCAGGCCGGCGCTTTACACTCTAAATATACGCAGCAAACCATCCTGGACAAACTTGACGACTTAGAGAACCATTCACTCAGGAACAATCTGCGTGTCGTAGGGCTCCCAGAATCCTACGGCTCATTGCCCGACATTTGTTCTATGCGCATTCCCTCTGCGCTGGGTATCTCGTCACCTTGCCAGGTCGAAAGAGCGCACCGCCTTGGGGCGCCTTCAAATGATAGACGCACGCCGCGCTCTATAATCGTCAAATATCTTAACTACGCTGACCTCGTTGCTATCCTAAATTCATTTCACAATTCACACTCTTTACTAGAGGGTCACAAGCTACTATTATTTGCTGACTACTCTCAAGAAGTCTCCCGCAAACGAAAAGCGTTCCAGCAAATATGCGCTGCACTATACCAAAAATAGATTCAATTCACCCACGCATACCCTGCCACACTCCACTTCATGACGCCTACAGGGGAATCTAAATCATTCACGCACCCAGAGGAAGCCCTCCTGTACCTGCAAGCCAAGTGGTCTGATATTGTGGGTCCTCTAAATCCCCACCATACACCCCGAGACCCAGGTCCAAGAGACCAGCGCAGTTCGCGAAAAAGACCCACCAAAGAGGTAACGCGTCAACTTTACTTCGGCTAAACAAAGACCACCCTGATGGAGCAAGTATCCACTAACTTCTCATTTTTCTCATTGCTGACCTGTATGTTAGCTATTATTTTGCCAGGTCCTCGACCCTCAATCGGTCTCTCCTTTTTATTCCTTGCTCCCTCTCCACTCAATGGTGAATCGTCACACAACACAAGTGACTCTCACCCCACCCGATCGCCTGTTTACTTGCATATACTGCCCTGCATTGTCATCGTACTTTAATGTTATCAGGTTATTCAGGGCCTCTGGCTCTCAGTTAACAATGTTTTTGTATGCTATGTCCAATACTATGCTTTGACCACTGTGCCGATGCCGATATTAGGGATTGCTGACCCTTCCTCACAGGTAGTCCATGATGTTTTTGGGGTTCCCTCCATTCCTTGTTTATGGCTATACAACCCCTTGTTGCAGGTTCTAAACCCTATCGTCTCCGGTTACTCTGGTCAAAGTTTGGAGGTAACATGCAGAATAATGTGAAGTTCAAAATGCCTTTGAAGTTTGTTATTTTTGTCTACTCCTTGGACCCCTGTTGAGTCACCCTTGTATCTTTATCTCCCCCATCCCCCTTTTCTCTACTCTCTCCCCTCCTTCTATCCGGAGATCCCCCAGCACCCAAGCCCCATACACTACACCAAGAGATTCTAGATAATGGTGAGGAGTTTGCCAAGCTATTACTGTATTGGGAAAGATCACAATCTTCTACTATCACCTTCATAACCACGTTATCATGACACAGATAATTTCATGGAATGTTAAGGGCCTGAGATCGCTGCATAAACATATGGCCATTCTTCGACACCTTAAGCGTCTGAAAGTAGACATCGCATTTCTTCAAGAAACACACTTAACTCAATCCGACTTTGCACTCATGAAAAAATTATGGGTAGGTAAGGTGCTGGGCTCACCTTCAGTTAATCACAAAGGGGGAGTACTTATTCTCATTCATAAAATACTCTCTCCTGACATTGTTTCGCTGGAAGCAGACGATGAGGGACGATATGTTACTGTGCACACAGTCGTGCCCTGGAGCGACTATGGCGCAAAACCAAATCCCAACAAACCTTCACCCGCTACAAATCTGCCTTCCACACCTACACCTCCTCCCTCCACGCAGCCAAACAAGCCTACTTCCCGACCCTCATCAAGGCCCTCTCCTCCAATCCTCACCGACTCTTCTCCACCTTCAACTCTCTACTCTCTCCACCCCCACCTCCACCCAGCACCTCACTCACCGCCCTTGAGATTGCCAATCACTTCAAAAACAAGATTGACACAATTTGCAAGGACATCACCGCAACTCACACTCCCTCTCAACCCGTCCCCTCTCACACAGCTACCCCCTCATCCCCCCTCTCCCTCGACATAACCCACAGGGACTTCATCACTGCTCAAACTACCTCCAACCCCGTTCCCCCTCACTCAGCTACCCCCTCATCACCCCTCTCCCATGGCCCCACCACTGCTCTGACCTCCACTTCCACCCCACCCTACATTCCTCATACTGAAGCCCCCTCAACACTCCGCACCTTTGACCTTACTACCATCGAGGAAGTCTCCAAGATCCTCTCTGATGCCCGCCTCACCACCTGCCCCCTCGACCCTATCCCCTCACAACTCCTACAACCTCCTTCCCCCTCCATCCTATGCTCTCTCACCCACATCTTCAATCTCTCCCTCTCCTCCGGCACTTTCCCCTCCCCTCTGAAACATGCACACATCACCCCCATACTTAAAAAGCCCTCCCTGGACCCCAATGACCCAAACAACCTCAGACCCATCTCCCTGCTCCCATTCACATCCAAACTCCTTGAGCGCCTAGTCTACACCTGCCTAAGCTCTCACCTCAACGACAACAACCTCCTGGATATCCTGCAGTCCGGCTTCCGTCCCCTATACTCCACAGAAACTGCCTTATTCAAACTCTCCAACAACCTGCTAATTGCCAAAGCCAATGGCCACTATTCAGTGCTCCTACTCCTCGACCTCTCTGCGGCCTCCGACACAGTCGACCACCCCCTCCTCCCCAAAAAACTACACTCCCTCAGAGATTCTGCTCTCTCCTGGCTCTCATCCTACCTGTCACAACGCTCTTTCAGCGTTACCTATAATGCTACCACCTCCCCTCACTCCCCCTCTCTGTTGGGGTCCCTCAAGGCTCCGTCCTCGGGCCCCTTCTCTTCTCCATCTACACCTCCTCCCTTGGCCAACTCATACACTCTCACGGTTTCAACTACCATCTCTATGCTGACGACACACAAATCTATCTCTCAACCCCCCACCTCACCCCCTCGGTCTCCGCCCGAATCACACACCTATTGAGCGACATATCAGACTGGAGGTCGCTCCACTTCCTTAAACTGAACCTCTCCAAAACCGAGTTTCTTGTCTTCCCCCCAGCCCGGACACCACCCCCCATTGACTTCTCCATCACATCCAACAACGCCACCATCAAACCCGCCCCGCAGGCCAGAGTACTTGGTGTCATTCTGGACTCCAACCTATCCTTCCAGCCCCAAGTTCAATCTTTAACAAACTCATGCAGACTCCACCTCCGCAACATCGCCAAAATCCGCACGTTCCTAACCCCAGAAACCACTAAACAGCTCATCCACTCCCTCATCATATCACGACTCGACTACTGCAACTCCCTCCTCACTGGCCTGCCTCGCCGCTGGCTATCCCCGCTTCAGTCCATCCTGAATACGGCTGCCAGACTCATTCACCTTTCCAACTGCTCCGTTTACGCCACCCCCCTCTGCCAATCCCTCCACTGGATTCCGATTGCGCAACGATCAAATTCAAAATCCTAACACTGACGTACAAAGCTGTCCACCATACTGCCCCGAACTACATCACCGACCTAATATCCAAGTACCACCCAACACGCACACTCCGCTCCTCACAAGACCTCCTTCTCTCTAGTTCCCTGGTCTCCTCCTCCCATGCCCGCCTCCAGGACTTCTCCAGGGTGTCACCCATCCTTTGGAACTCCCTGCCCCAACCCATCAGATTATCACCTACTCTCCTCTCCTTTAGGCGCACCCTGAAAACCCATCTCTTCAGGGAAGCCTACCCCACCCCCTGCTAACCTCTTCCACTCTTCCTACCACTCCATCCCCCACAGCTTTCTCCTCCTGTGCCACCATCCCCTCCCTCCTAGATTGTAAGCTCGAAAGAGCAGGGCTGTCAGGACTCTAGGTATGACCAGAGGTGTGTGGACTGACACAGGGAAACGCAGGCTTCAGATATGGTATAATAATAATAATATTTATTATTAGCTGCACAAATAAACAAACACAGTGCAAACAAAACTAACCTTAAGCTAATAGGTAACACAGTGCTAACAAACAAACTAATAGGTACACAGTGCAGTCAGGGCTGGAGAGGTGGAGTGGTCAGGCAGGCCAAGCTCACAGCATGGATTTCCTCAGGGCGCAGGGTCTAAGTCCCAGCCTGCTATTCACCAGGGCCCCTGATGATAGGGATGGACTTGGTGCAGACTGGAACCAGGTCGCGACCCCTGAGTGCGTCCAGCTGTGGTAAAGAGTGCTGGCAGGTCCAGGTCCGAGCGGGATGGATGGATGACAGTCAGGAGCGAGCGTGGTCAGACTAGCCGGGTCAGTAACGGTGGGGACAGGCACGGTAGAAGCAGCAGGCAAGAGTAGTCAGGTCACACGCCGGATTCAGTAACTCACGGGCAGCACGGTACATAGGATCAGGCAGAAGGATGGTCAGGGACGAGTCGGGGGTCAGAGCAGGAGAATGTCAGCATGGATCAGAACAGACAGGGTCGGCAACAAGGAACGCACTACAGGAACACAGGAATCAGGAACAAGATACAGGGGCTCATGGGCAATATACACCAAGGCTCTGATTACAGGTCTGGCCATTCCTTATTCACCTCCTACAATCAGCCTCAGGTGTTTTGGCTGATTGCAGGAACGAGCCTCTGGATGCTGAGAGCACCCGCTGGCCGGCCCTGGTACTGCGACCCACAAGGCAGGTGAGTCCCACCACTATTGGCGAGTCCATTCCTGACAAGGGCACTCGATCCCCTCATGTTTTGCATTGTATTGTATTGTTCTGTCCCCCACTGTAATGTACAGCGCTGAGCAAACTATTGGCGCTTTATAAATACTGTATAATAATAATAACCTTCATCACTACCTCCCAATTGATCCTCGATTCACTACTTCTTCTCTTTGGCTACATGGAACAGGCAGCTACAAAATCCTCTCCCTCTTAACTATCAGCTTTCAAAAACCATAAACCTTGGATATCCACTTGTCTCTTGATAGCGAGAAGGGCCATCCTTAGGAAATGGGTCTCCAATTGTCCCCCAACTTTAACGGACATAAAGCATGATCTAAACTCCCTATTATGCCTGGACAGGCTTGACCTAATCACCTCTCCATCCACATCCAGAGGGGCAATATCTTCAAAAGTGGAGGTCCTACATTACAGGATCTCTCTCTACACCAGAGCAAGTATTCTTTCTTCAGGACTCTAGCGTCTTCAGTCGCTTCATGACACCTCTCACTGACATGTAACAATGGTACCTGTTTCACAGTATTCTGCAGATTTTTGTAAACCCTGATATGTTGATATGATGTTTTTGTGTGGCTTCCCTTCTCTACCTGCTTCTCTTCTCTCCCACCCTCCATTACTTTCTTTGTCTCCATCTTTGACTTGTTTCTTCGTTATGACTCCTGACACCGAGTCAACTGAACATTAATTCTCTACTCACACCTTAGGTCTACCAGGTTAGGTTACCAGACAACTGGAGCTGTACATCCCTCTTGCAACACTCCTGGTGGAACCCGGAGCCACTGATTACTGACTTCCGATTTCTTGTATCTTTGCTCCCAATCAATCCACTACTCTCTCTCCTGAGATCATCTCCAACTTGCCCACCTTCTACTCTATCTTTTCTGCATCCCTCTCCAGACAATTTGGGTCCCCAGGTAATACCTGCCCTCTCCTCAACGCTCCCTTCCCCTCCCTCTCTTCTTCCCTGCTCCTCCTTTGGTACCTCATAACTCTTAACTTGAATCTCAGCTACCTCTCCTGCCTTCCCCTGTGCCCCCCTCATACCCTTGGTTCTGTTGCTCTCCCTCTTTCCGCAGCCCCCTTCTTTTTCTTTCCTGATCTAGTACCTACCTCTCCCTCTGTACACCCTTCCCTTTTCTTATACTCTTATTTAGACCCCGTTTCCCTATTTCTGTTTGTTAATAACTTATCCCTCTCTGTAAGCTGGTGGCAGATATCAGTTGACATCTACGAATATCCCACTTACCCAACCTAAAACTACTTTCGGTCTTGCTATGATTTCATGTTCCTTTTCTAATCTTAGTCTTTACCCGTCAATATCTCTTCTTTCCCCCTACACCCGCCTTCTTCTAACTGCTTCTATACTCATTGTTTCCCACCTTCTCGGATGTGGAAATCTTCGACATATAAATGTTTTCTAGTAATCCCCTATAGCAGGGGTAGGCAACCTGTGGCTCTCTAGCTGTTGTAGAACTACATTTCCCATGAGGCATTGCAAAGATTACAAAACTGACAGTTACAGCTATGACTTGCAGAGGCATGATGGAACTTGTAGTCCTGCGGCTCTCAGGTTGCCTACCCCTGCCCTATAGTATATTATGAGATTGAAGATCTATATGTTATAACCTACTAAGTTGATAAGATGTCATGTGCATGTCATAGGCTCACTCGCCACCTTGCCTTGTTTGTTCTGTGAAAACCCAAAACGTATTCTTTTTTTTTTTAAAAAAAAAGATGTGTTTGATCGTTTATATGATTTCGGTGGGAGCTGTTCCTGTGTCCACTTAAAGGGACAGATCCATCCAACCAGACATCTGTGGATATTTACTGCTCTTTGACTCCTTGAGGGTCGAATTTTTGAGGTGAGCGCACACACTAGAAGGTGATGGATATAATTGGCACCAGGGGTGGACTGACCATTTGGAAACTCGGGCACTGCCTGAGGGCCCGGGGTCAGTAGGGGGCCCCATGAAATGCCCCTGGTACCTTTTTCATAGGCATTTTTGAGTTTGGGCAAGGACACAGGGGCCCCATGATCCCCTATTGCCCCGGGGCCCCATGAGTTGTCAGTCTGCCCCTGATTGGCACCATTAATGTGAGCACGCAACAAAAAGTGTGAATATAAAAGTTGAAGAATTGAAAAATCTGGATTTTTATATTATATTTTTTTGTGCTATAATAATAATTTTTTTCACTTGTTGGGACTTATTTCTTCACTTCTTGGGACTTTTTTTTATTTATTTATATCAATTGATAAATGTCACGATTTTATAATTGGTCACTTTCATTTTATATTAGCTTTGGAATGTATTTCACCTTTAAGGTGATAAGGATACACGAGGTTTAATAATATTCTTCCACTTTAATATGATTTATATTATGATCTGACAATGTGGTATTTTAGTATTTACAGCTCTACTCCATTTGTTCAAAATAATTTGATCAACACCACCACCCACCCACCTCCTGGCTGAGAGAGCCTTCCGCTTCTATCGCCCCTCCATACACCTGCCATGGAGAGGGCCTGACACCAACAAACACCAACCAACCACGCCCCCCCCAGAAAGACACTGACACCGACCAACTGCACCCTACCTCCCCTGCCGTGGAGAGAGACTGACAATGACTATCACCACCATCCACCTCCCTCCTGGCCGAGAGAGCCTTCCGCTACCACTGCCCCCCCATACACCCGTCATGGAGAGAACTTGACACCAACAAACCATGCCCCCCCAGAAAGAGACTGACACAGACCAACTGCACCCTACCCCCCCTGCCACGAAGAGAGACTGATAATGACCAACACCACCCCCCACCCCCCTCCTGGCCGAGAGAGCCTTCCGCTACCACTGACCCCCCATACACCCACATTGGAGAGAGCCTGACACCAACCAACACCAATCAACCACACCCCCCCAGAAAGACACTGACACCGACCAACTGCACCCTACCCCTCCCCCACTGGGGAGAGAGACTGACAATGACCATCACCACCATCCACCTCCCTCCTGGCTGAGAGAGCCTTCTGCTACCACCGCCCCCCCCCCCCCCATACACCTGCCATGGAGAGAGCCTGACACCAACCAACCATGCTCCCTCCCTCCCAGAAAGAGACTGCTACCGACCAACTGCACCCTACCCCCCCCCCGCCACGGAGAGAGAGACTGACAATGACCAACAACACCACCTACCCCCCTCCTGGCCAAGAGAGCCTTCCGCTACCACCGCAACCCCCATACACCCACCATGGAGAGAGCCTGACACCAATCAACACCAACCTACCATGCCCCCCCCGCTCAAAAAGAGACTGACACCGAGCAACTGCACCCTCACCCCCGCTGCCATGGAGAGAGACTGACAATGACCAACACCACCACCCGCCCCACTCCTGGCCCAGAGAGCCTTCTGCTATCACCGCCCCCCCCCATACACCTGCCATGGAGAGAGCCTGACACCAACCAACACCAACCATCCACACGCCCCCTTCCCCAGAAATTGACTGACACCAACCAACTGCACCCTACCCCCCCCCCCCACATGGAGAGAGACTGACAATGACCAACACCACCACCTACCCCCCTCCTGGCCCAGAGAGCCTTCTGCTACCACTGCACCCCCCCATACACCCATCATGGAGAGAGCCTGACACCAACCAACACTAACCATCCACGCCCCCCCTTCCCCAGAAATTGACTGACTCCAACCAACTGCACCCTACCCCCCCACATGGAGAGAGACTGACAATGACCAACACTTGCACACATGGACAAGTGGTGTGGGCATGCTCACTTCTTTAAAAAAAAAAAAAAAAAGCAACATACATTAACCCTTTCACTACCAGAGCCACTTTGTTTCCCCCACATGTGTTTAAAAAAATCATTTTAGGTCCAAAAATTACTTCACCATTCAGTATAACTGCATATAACATTTATAGGTGACGTGGATCCAGGGAATATCCGATTGCCTCTTGGGGGATCAGGAAGGAATTTTTTCCCCTGCAGGAGCAAATTGGTTCATGCTTTGCTGGGTGTTTGTTTTTTCTATGATTGAACTGGATGGACTTCAGTCTTTTTTCAGCCAGACTAACTATGTAACTATGTATGCCGGGCACTTTCACCCCCTTCCTTGCCCAGGCCAATTTTCAGCTTCCAGCGCAGTCATATATATGTATATATATATGGGTAGCGCTAAAAAAGAAATGTGATGGTGCATTTCCAGCTATTACCATATAAAACTCAATGTGCTGATATTCAAACTACACAGCAATATCACTGGGATATATACTATGATTTACAAAATAAATGTTAGTTGGAGAATACTTACATTTTCCAAAAATCAATACAAATTGAAAAAAAAAAAAAGAAAAAAGAAAAATCTCTGACATTTCCCAGCAGTTACATTGTATCAGTAGAACTGGAATCGCTCAGCAGCTCTTGTGGTGGTATTATTTCGCCCTCTAGTGTTCATTTATGAGAATGTCTGTGCAGTGCAATCAAAGCACATCAGCTATACAGATGTATTTATTTATTTCAGGTACTTATATAGCGCCGTCAATGTACGCAGCACTTTACATATATATTGTACATTGATATCAGTCCCCGCCCCCGAGGAGCTTACAGTCTAAGATCCCTAACTCACATCCATACATACACATGTTAGGCACGGTGTATTTAGGTTTTGTGCTGCCATAGACAAGGCAAAAATCTCATGTCCCCCCTCCCCTCCCATGAAGAGAGCCTGACATCAACCAACAGCAACCGATCACACCCCCCAGAAAGAGACAACTGCACCCTTCACCCCCGCCACGGAGAGAGACTGACATCGACCAATATCACCACCCACCTCCCTCCTGGCCGAGAGAGCCTCCCGCTTCCACCGCCTCCCATACACCCGCCATGGAGAGAGCCTGACACCAACCAACACCAACCAACCATGCCCCCCCATAAAGAGACTGACATCGACCAACTGCACCCTACCCCCCCTCTGCCGCAGAGAGAGTCTGACAATGACTAACACCACCACCCATCCCCCCCTAGCAGAGAGAGCCTTCCACTACCACTGCCCCCCCCATACACCCGCCATGTAGAGAACCTAACACCAACAAACCATACCTCCCCAGAAAGAGACTGACACCGACCAACTGCACCCTACCCCCCTGCCACGGAGAGAGACTGACAATGGCCAACACCACCATCCATCTCCTTCCTGGCCGAGAGAGCCTTCCGCTATCACCGCCCCCCCCATACACCTGCCATGGAGACTGCCTGACACTAGCCAATACCAACCAACCATGCCCCCCCTCAGAAAGAGACTGACACCGACCAACTGCACCCTACCCCCCCACCCCAGCTGCGAAGAGAGACTGACAATGACCACCACCCACCCCCCTCCTGGCCGAGAGAGCCTTCCTCTACCACCGCCCCACAATACACCCGCCATGGAGATAGCCTGACACCAACCAACCATGCCCCCGCAGAAAGACACTGACACCGATCAACTGCACCCTACCCCCCCCACCACAGAGTAGAGAGAGACTGACAATGACCAACATCACTCCCTCCTGGCCGAGAGAGCCTTCCCCTACCACCGCCCCCCATACACCCACCATGAAGAGAGCCTGACACCAACCAGCACCAACCAATCACGCCTCCCCCCAGAAAGAGATTGACACTGACCAACTGCACCCTACCGCACCCGCCTCAGAGAGATACTGACAATGACCAACACCACCATCCACCCCCCTCCTGGCCGAGAGAGCCTTCTGCTATCACTGCCCGCCCATACACCCGCCATGGAGAGAGCCTGACACCAACCAACACCGACCAACCACTCCCACACCCCAGAAAGAGACTGACACCAACCAACTGCCCTCTACTCCCCCCCGCCGTGGTGTGAGACTGACAATGACCAATACCACTGTGACGGTTGTCACTTAGGGTGGGGGGCCCATAGAACACAGCCCCCTTTGAAGAGGTGGGGAGACCCCTGTCTCAGCTCCCCATATCCCTCTTATGTGTAAGTCACCCTGTGCCTGTTAGGGGTGCAGGGTGATCTGTCCTAATATTGTGTAGACATGTACAGGTGAAGGTTGTTCATTGTTTAATGCCATGTGGTTGTCCCATTGTTCTATTGTGTGTCTTGCTTGAGAGCAAACTATTATGGGATGTATGGGTTTGTGTATTGGCTTGGTGGGGGGTGTCTGCTGTGTGTCTCTTGTTACTAAATGTATTGCCCCGCCCTGTGTATATATCTTGTATCTGTGTTAAAATAAAGCAGTCCATTTCCTGTTTGGTCAGCGGTGGTGTCCGTGGATCTGTGTTCGGACAGTGAAGCCGGAAATACCCTAGTGCAGTCGGGGTCCGGTTCTGTTACAACCACCATCCACCTCCCTCCTTGTCGAGAATTTCTTCCGCTACCATTGTCCCTCCATACACCCGCCATGGAGAGTCTGACACCAACAAACCACACCCCCCAGAAAAGTCCCTAACTCACATTCATACATACACATGTTAGGCAGTGGTGTACTTAAGTTTTGTGCTGCCCTAGAAAAGGCAAAAATCAGACGTCCCCCCTCCCCTCCCACGGAGAGAGCCTGACATCAACCAACACCAAGCAACCATGCCCCCCCTTGCCGCAGGGAGAGACTGACAATGACCAACACCCCCATCCACCTCCCTCCTGGCAGAGAGAACCTTCCGCTACCACCGTCCCCCAATACACCTGCCATGGAGAGAACCTGAAACCAACAAACCATGCCCCCCCGAAAGAGACTGACACAAACCAACTGCACCCTACCCCCCTGCCGCGAAGAGAGACTGACAATGACCAACACCACCACCCACCTCCCTCCTGGCCGAGAGAGCCTTCTGCTACCACCACCCCCCATACACCCGCCATGGAAAGAGCCTGACACCAACCAGCACCAACCAACCATGCCCCCCTCCAAAAAGAGACTGACACCAACCAACTGCACCCTACCCCTTTCCTGCCATGGAGAGAGACTGACAATGACCAACACCACCACCCACCCCCCTCCTGGCCAACAAAGTCTTCCGCTACCACTGCCCCCCGATACACCCACCATGGAGAGAGCCTGACACCAACCAACCATGCCCCCCTTCCCCAGAAAGAGACTGCTGCCGACCAACTGCACCCTACCCCCCCCCCCCCCGCCACGGAAAGATACTGACACTGACCAACTGCACCCTTCCCCCCTCTTGCCACAGAGAGAGAGAGACTGACAATGACCAACACTTGCACACATGGACAAGTGGTGTGGGCATGCTCACTTCTTTAAGAAAAATTAAAAAGTGCAAAGTATTAACCCTTTCACTACCAGAGCCACTTTTTTTTTTCCCCCACATGTGTTTAAAAAAATCATTTTAGCCCAAAAAATATACCATTCAGTATAACTGGATATAACATTTATAGGTAAAGTTGATCCAAGGAATATCCGATTGCCTCTCGGGGGATCAGGAAGGAATTTTTTCCCCTGCAGGAGCACATTGGTTTATGCTTTGCTGGTTTTTTTGCCTTCCTCTGGATCAACTGTGGGTGTAGGATTATAACTGTTTGTTTTTTTTTTCTATGGTTGAACTGAATGGAATTTTGTCTTTTTTCAGCCAGACTAACTATGTAACTATGTATACCGGGCACTTTCACCCCCTTCCTTGCCCAGGCCAATTTTCAGCTTTCAGTGCAGTCATATATATATATGGGTAGCGCTAAAAAAGAAAAGAAATGTGATGTTGCAATTCGAGCTATTACCATATAAAACTGAACTGTGCTGATATTCAAACTACATAGCAATATCACTGGGATATATATGATGATGTACAAAATAAATGTTAGTTGGAGAATACTTACATTTTCCAAAAATCAATACAAATTGAAAAAAAAAAAAGAAAAAAGAATGATCTCTGACATTTCCCAGCAGTTACATTGTATCAGTAGAACTGGAATTGCTCAGCAGCTCTTGTGGTGGTATTATTTCGCCCTCTAGTGCTCATTTATGAGAATGTCTGTGCAGCGGAATCAAAGCACATCAGCTATACAGATGTATTTATTTATTTCAGGTACTTATATATCGCCGTCAATGTACGCAGCACTTTACATATATATTGTACATTCACATCAGTCCCCGCCCCCGAAGAGCGTACAATCTAAGGTCCCTAACTCACATTCATACATACACATACTGGGCAGTGGTGTATTTAGGTTTTGTGCTGCCCTAAACAAGGCAAAAATCTGACGTCCCCCTCCCGTCCCACAGAGAGAGCCTGACATCAACCAACATCAACCAATCACACCCCCCCCAATAAGAGACTGACACTGACCAACTGCACCCTGCCCCCCTCTGCTGCAGAGAGAGACTGACAATGACCAACACCACCACCCACCCCCCTCCTGGCCGACAGAGCCTTCTGCTACCACTGCCCCCCCATACACCAGCCATGGAGAGAGCCTGACACCAACCAACCATGCCCCCCCCCCCAGAAAGAGACTGACACCGACAAACTGCACCCTACCTACGCCCTGCCGCAGAGAGAGACTGACAATGACCAACACCACCACCCACACATCACCTGGCAGAGAGACCCTTCTGCTACCACCCCCCCCCCCATACACCTGCCATGAAGAGAGCCGGACCCGGCTTTCACTATATCTGGTCTCCCCGGACCCTGCATTAACTCTATCCGGTCTCCCCGGACCCCGCATTCACTCTACCTGGTCTCCCCGGACCCTGCATTCACTATATCCGGTCTCCCCAGACCCTGCATTCACTATATCCGGTCTCCCCGGACCCCGCATTCACTATATCTGATCTCCCCGGACCCTGCATTCACTATATCTGGTCTCCCCGGACCCCGCATTCATTATATCCGCTCTCCCCGGACTCTGCATTCACTATATCCGGTCTCCCTGGACTCTGCATTCACTATATCCGGTCTCCCCGTATCCTGCATTCACTATATCTGCTCTCCCCAGACTCTGCATTCACTATATCCGCTTTCCCCGGACTCTGCATTCACTATATCTGGTCTCCCCGGACCCAGCATTCACTATATCTGGTCTCCATGGACCCTACATTCACTATATCTGGTCTCCCTGGACCCCGCATTCACTATATCTGGTCTCCCCGAACCCCGCATTCACTATATCCGGTCTCCCCGGACCCTGCATTCACTATATCCGGTCTACCCGGACCCTGCATTCACTATATCCCCTCTCCCTGGACCCTGCATTCACTATATCTGGTCTCCCCGGACCCTGCATTCACTATATCCGGTCTCCCCGGACCCTGCATTCACTATATCTGGTCTCCCCGGACCCTGCATTCACTATATCCGGTCTCCCCGGACCCTGCATTCACTATATCTGGTCTCCCAGGACCCTGCATTCACTATATCCGGTCTCCCCGGACCCTGCATTCACTATATCTGGTCTCCCCGGACCCTGCATTCACTATATCTGGTCTCCCCGGACCCTGCATTCACTATATCTGGTCTCCCAGGACCCTGCATTCACTATATCTGGTCTCCCAGGACCCTGCATTCACTATATCTGGTCTCCCCGGACCCTGCATTCACTATATCTGGTCTCCCCGGACCCCGCATTCACTATATCTGGTCTCCCCCGACCCTGCATTCACTATATCCCCTCTCCCCGGACCCTGCATTCACTATATCTGGTCTCCCCGGACCCTGCATTCACTATATCCGGTCTCCCCGGACTCTGCATTCACTGTATCTGGTTTCCATGGACCCTACATGCACTATATCTGGTCTCCCCGGACCCTGCATTCACTATATCTGGTCTCCCTGGACCCTGCATTCACTATATCCGGTCTCCATGGACCCTGCATTCACTATATCAGCTCTCCCCGAACCCTGCATTCACTATATCCGGTCTCCCCGGACCCCGCATTCACTATATCCGGTCTCCCTGGACCCTGCATTCACTATATCTGCTCTCCCACAGTACACAGAGCATGAAAATGCAACTATTTTAATAAATATAAACTGCTAATTACCTTTTCTCATCAGCAGTATATAGCAGTCATGCGACTTCTATAAGTGTCTAGCTGAGCACTGGGTAAAGCTTGTAGGAGGAGTTTTCTTTAGGAGCATGCAGGACCATGACCTATGTCTGGACAGTGATGATTGGCCCTGTGCTGATCACATTATTATTATTATTATTATACAGGATTTATGGCACCAACAGTTTGCTCAGCGCTGTACAATATAACGGGAGACAATACAATTCAATACAAGAGGGATAGGAGGGCCCTGCTCCTTGGAGCTTACAATCTAGGAGATGTATTCTCCCAAGAAAAAAGGAAACCTGTAGCAATACACACCAAACTGAACATGTGCAGTGTCTCCACACAATCTGTCTTATCAGGAGATAAGAGGGGAACACTGGAAGAAGGGGAGGAACAGAGAAGTCAGGATCAAACATCCTTTTTACACAATGCGGAGGATTAACCCCTTAGGTCCCACAGTGAGTATAACAAGCATGCTTTCCTGCATCTACAGACTGATTGTACTGTTGGGGGTTTAGTAACACTTTAATGTGACTCTGTTATCGCCCCCCAACACTGTCAGCACATAGCACCACAATACGCATCGGGGAACAGAACTATATCAGGAGTATTAGCAAACGTATAAGAATAACACAAAAAATGTTATAGGAAATTTTTTATTTTTATTTTGGATTTATTATAAAAAAAAGACATCAATTTAAAAAAAGTAAAAAAAAATAATGAACTTTTAGGATAGGAGGAAATATCAGTGTTGGAGGTACGTAATGGCTAGGTGTCCAGATCTCTTACCAACAACACACTGGGCTCTGTTTGTAAGAAATGTTGCTCTGTGAATATCTCAGTATTTGCAAAGCCATCATCAATAATCCCTGTAATGAGTCTAATATGTGCAAAGTGATATTTTTTATTTGTTTCCTATGATTGGCAGATCCATCTAGTGCAGTGGTTCTCAACCTGGGGGTCGCGACCCCTTTGGGGTCGCCTAAGACCATCGGAAAACACATATTTCTGATGTGTAAAGAGCAGCTACTGTGTTGAAAGCAGCTACTGTGTTAACCACTTCCCGTCCGGCCGTTGTATATAAACGGCCGGACGGTGGCACTGCAGGGTCGGGTGGCCGTCTATAAACGGCCTCCCCGCACCCTGCTTGTGCGCGCTCCCTGGGAGCGCGCAGCACCGCGATCCGGTGCCCGCTGTGTCCTCCGGACACAGTGAAACACTGATCGTCGGACGGGACCTCTGTACGAGGTCCCGATCATGTGATCACTGATTGGCTAATCAGTGATCACATGCAAAGTAGTAAGCAAGATGTCACTTCTGACATCATTGCTTACTACATGTGAAATCTGTGAATGATCACAGAGGTCACATGGTACAGGGCTATTCACAAAAGCCTTGTACCATGTGACAAGCTGTGACCAATCACAGCTCACTCAGTACTTCTCAATGAGTGCAAGAATGCACACAGAGAGAAAGAGAAATGATTGCTTTTACATCCTATATGGGTGTAAAAGCAATCAGTGTAAAAAAAAAAAAAAAAATCTTCATCACCCCCCACAAGTAGTACAGTGTCACCATGGTGACACTGTACTGCTAGGGTGACAGTATGTAAAAAAAATAAATAAAAATAAAAAATAATAATATAAAAAAATAAAATAAAAATGTAAAAAAAAATGTTTAAAAATTATAATTTTTGCTTATAAACTAATTTGGATTTTTTTTTTTTTTACTAAAAAGATAACGGAATAAATTTTGGCAAAGATTTATGATGAAATATTATTTGCAAAATGTTATAAAAAAAAACACTTTTTTTCAAAATTTTTGGACATTTCATTTACATAGCAAAAAAAAATACAAATCCCAGTGGTGAATAAATACCAACAAAATAAAGCTTTATCTGTCTCAAAAAATGGTAAAAAATTCATATGGGTACAGTATTGCATGACCGCGCAATTGTCATTCAAAGTGTGATAGCGCTAAAAGCTGAAAATTGCCCTGGTCAGGAAGGGGGTAAAAGTGTCCGGTCTGGAAGTGGTTAAAAGCAGCTACTGTGCTGAAAGCAGCAGTATTGGAGGTAAAACAACACTTCATGAATTATAATTACTGGGTAAATAATTTTATGGTTGGGGGTCACCACAACATGAGGAACTGTATTAAAGGGTCGCGGCATTAGGAAGCTTGAGAACCACTGCTCTAGTGGCTATAATGCAGTATTTTTACAATTCAGGAAAATAGTGCATTTTGGCCACTTGATGGAGATACGGACCCCAGGAAATAAATAGAAAATGAAATGTAACAGGTAATGCACACATTATTATTATCATCATTATTATTATTATTATACAGGATTTATATATTATTATTATTATACAGGATTTATATATTATTAATATTATTATTATACAGGATTTATATATTATTATTATTATACAGGATTTATATGGCGCCAACAGTTTGCTCAGCGCTTTACAATCTAACGGGAGACAATACAGCAACAATACAGTTCAATACAAGAGGGTTAGGAGGGCCTGATCCTGGGAGCTTACAATCTAGGAGATCATTACAGTAAGTATTTACAACATCTGTATGAATGAAGTGTTTTTTGTTTTTTTTTAGACCTCCTTATGTTGTGTTTTTCCTGAATTTGTTTAAATTCTTACTTTGCCTATTTTCTGGTTTTAGGATGTATGCACATTCAAGAAACCTTTGGGTCTGAAAGAAGAAATGAAATACATCCACGAGCCTCCTGCTTTGGTGATGCTCTGGACAATCGAGCAGCCATTACACTTGATGCAGATCTACTGCACATGTCAATATAAGGCAGTCATAACAATATATATATATAAAAAAAAAACTAAATATATATATTTATTATAATTTAAATAAAAAAAATATTAAAATAAGTAATAGAAAAACATAAACAAAAATAAATAGTAAAAATAAGAAATGTAAGGGCTTTTGAGTTCAATAAAGATCTATTTGAGATTTCGTGCTTTGTTTGTATTCGCTCACCGGTCACTTTATTTGGTACACCTGTTGAATTGTTTGGTAGCACACATTTCTAATCAGCCAATCCCCAACTCAATGCATTTAGGCATCTAGACATGGTGAAGACAAGTTCAAACAGAGCATCAGAACGGGGATTTCAAAAACTGCTGATCTACTGGGATTTTCAAGCACAACCATCTCTAGGGTTTACAGAGAATGGTCCGGAAAAGAGAAAATATCCAGTGAGCAGCAGTTGTGTGGATGAAAATGCCTTGTTGAGGTCAGAGGAGATTGGACGGACTGGTTTGAGATGATAGAAAGGCAACAGTAACTGTCGATATGGACCAAGATCTATGAGGAATGTTTCCAACACCTTGATGAAACTTTTTTTTTAGGCTTTGGATAATGTGGGAACAGGGGCGGACTGACAACTCATGGGGCCAAGAGAGGGCTTCGACCTGTCTAGGAGCTCTAAAGTAAATCAGCAGATCAAAGGAATATATTTCATCTCTCATAAAAGCTAAAATATTAGTTGCAGAGAGATGAAAATACTTCCTTCTGATTGGACACACTGTAGGCTACATCTGCATGTAAAACTGTATTTGTAGCCCAGGGGCGGACTGACAACTCATGGGGCCCTCGGGCAATAGGGGATCATGGGACCCCTGTATCCTTGCCCAAACTAAAAAAAGCCTATAAAAAACGTACCAGGGGCATCTCATGGGGCCCCCTACTGACCCCGGGCCCTCGGGCAGTGCCTGAGTTTACAAATGGTCAGTCCGCCCCTGTGTGGGAAATAATTTGGTCTTCCACCGAGTCTTTACGGTTTCTTATGGTGGAGAGATACTGTCATATTTTGGTTCTGGATAAATCATTTTTGATGCAAAAGCTCAAGTTTTTTGGCATAGTGTTCTTGGCATCTTCGGTTTGGCTACAAACTATCTTTGAGATGATATGACCACTAGCCAACCCGATAGAACGTTTGCCATGATATTGGCTAGGTACAGTACAAGTTAAAGCTTAGGGATAGGGATCTTTTGGTGAAGTGGTTTGAAAATGAAGAGTTGAAGGTAAATTCAGATCAAAGGTTAGGCCTAGGACTTAATTTACTTTTAGGAGTAATTTTGAAGCTGAGAAGATCTAGTCAACTTAGTGTTGGATTTTTGAGAAGGACAAATGTGGCTTTATGGGAAATGCTTGCCACCCCAACACCCAGTTTACGTCGAAATGCAAAAAACCTGTTTTAACGATAGGTTCAAATGAAAGGGTAAGTTAGGGGTTAATTTACATTTAGGAGTATGTTTGAAGTAGGGAAGATCTTGTTAACCTAGTATTAGATTTTTGTGAAGGAAAAATTAGTTTTCTAAGTGTAAGAAATGAATTGGCACACAATCTGAATTGCCAAAACCCATGTATCAGTTTGGTCCTGCCATGGACATCCAAAGTTCCTGGTTTTCCCTCACTGAGTGGCTTCCCCCACATATGGAGAGTCCACTAGGGGCCAGGGACATTATCATGCTAATGCCACTATAAGGCCTCATGCACACAGGATGTTTTTGCAGCCACTTTTTGGGGTGCCAGGTGTTTTTTTACAGCTTCCAAACCAGGGGAGGACTGACAACTCATGGGGCCCCCGGGCAATAGGGGATCATTGGGCCCCTGTGTCCTTGCCCACACTGAAACCACACCCAGAAAAGC